>NW_009937852.1:10000-41139 GCF_000696875.1 Nestor notabilis
AAAGATTTTGACTGCTGTTGAGCAGTTGTCACAGTCTTAGAAAATTTGCAGCAGCAGACATGGAAATAACAGAGATAATCAGTAAGTACACCCTGGATTTTGATTACATTTGGAACTTCTTGATCACCTAGATGTTGAAGTAGCAGTAGCTGCAAGAAGGTAAGTTGTGTGCCAGCTGCTGCAGCTGAGCTTGAGTCTGTGCCTGTTAATCTTCCCAGATGACAGACCAGCATTTAAACTGTCATTCTGTCTCTGCAGCAGAAACAGTAGGAGTCAGATTTATACGTTGGCTTACTGCAGAGTAATATTTAAAACTCCTTATATCTGAATGAAAGCTTCTGCAAGCTATGTGCATATTGAAGGTTTGCTCTTCACAGTACTGGTTAATGATTAGTTCAGAGTAGAGCTGTAAAGGTAACTGCATTTCTGCATTCCAGTTTGAAGGGTGGGGAACTGAGCACAAGCTGCCTAGTGTCAGACACAGATTAAGAAAGGGTTTTACCCTGCTTCTAGTTGACATAGGTTGAAATAATCTCCCGATAGTCCTGAGCTGGAATCTGATATGAAACAGTCTGGAGCCTCCCTGAAACTGCACCACACACAAAATAATTTAATCATAATGATGTGGTGCAAATGCATTTCCTTTGCCTTTGACCTCAACAGATCTTACTGCTTCCATAGGAACCATTTATCTGAGCATGGACATGCAGTCATTTCAGTGGTGAGAAATGAAACTGGGAAACATTTTTTCTGTCACAGACATATTCAGCTATGCGTGCCTATCTTATCTCTTAGTGTACTCCTGCTTGTTCAGACCTAGGTTAAGAACTTAATCAGAAATGCTGAAATCCATGCCAGGAAATAAAATACAACATTTAAGCACAGGGAACTCAAAAGATAAGAAACAGAGCACCAGTCCTGTGCTGCCTTGCAAAAAATGGGAAGGGAGATGAATTTAGGGCAGTGTGCTGTGCTACAGTTGAGAAGGCTGGCTTTAATTGTTTCTTTCCCACACTTTTTACATAATCTTGAGGAAGCCAAACTGTCAAAGGTGTCTAAACCCAAAGCTCCCTAGAGTGACTTCCAAAATCACCAAGGAGCTTAAATCTCTTATATCTCAACTAAAGATAAAAATTACTACTACACTGCAAGGTCGTAGGGGACCACAGCAGGGGAATGCTGTGTCTCTTCAGAGATAGCTTGTTGAGTAGTGGGAGGAGACGGGAATCTCAGATGCTTTTTCATTGCACATGATACCTGCTGAATCCTGCCTGAAATCACAGAGACTCTCTAAATGTCAGGACAGCTGACAAAAATCTCTTTTGCAGGCTTACACTCTCTTAACATCCACCCTGCACCCCTTTATGTATGAATTCAAACATCTGGGGCACTGAGGTTACTTCTTCACCTTTCTATTAACAGATGGTGCATTCATAGAACCATAGAATGGTTTGGGTTGGAAAGGAACTTAAGATCATCTAGTTCCAACCCCCCTGCCATGAGCAGGGACACCTTGCACTAAACCATGTTGCCCAAGGCTCTGTCCAGCCTGGCCTTGAACACCGCCAGGGTTGGAGCATTCACAGCTTCTTTGGGCAACCTATTCCAGTGCCTCACCACCCTCACTGTGAAGAGCTTCTTCCTTACAACTAACCTGAACTTCCCGTTTAAGTTTAAAGCCATTACCCCTTGTCCTACCACTAGAGTCCCTAACGAAGAATCCCTCCCCAGCATCCTTATAGGCCCCCTTCAGATACTGGAAGGCTGCTCTGAGGTCTCCACGCAGCCTTCTCTTCTCCAGGCTGAACAGCCCCGACTTCCTCAGCCTGTCTTTGTACGGGAGGTGCTCCAGTCCTCTTATCGCCCTTCTCAAGGCCTGAAAGAGCAGCTATAGCTGGGTTTCTCAGGGAGCCACACAATAAAAGCAAAGCTGACGAGACAGAAAGGCAAAAGACAGATAAGCACACCAAGGGCAGAACTCAGATAATTGCTGGCTTAGCCACAGCATGCCCAAAACCTGAATGTCAAAATCTGTTTTTCACTGACCTTAAATTAGAAAAAGCAACAATAAGCATAATCTGATCATCATCATAACTGTCCATTCAATTCTCCTTGAATCTGCACTGTGAAACTACACGAGCCTGAATTGCTTATTTATCCTCTTGTTTTACAGCAGCATCACCCCACTGGTGCCAAGTTGAAGTCTGAAGTATATCTGTCTGTTAAAGACAGTTTGGGTTAGGTCAAAGAACGTTTAGCCTGTACCAGTTGTATCTGCTTCCGATTCTGGAAGACTTCAGCTCAGTCAACTGCATACATGCCGGAAATAAAACAAATCAAAAGTCCATGACAACTCTACATAAATACAAAACGCGACCTCATTTATTGTAGCTTCTTACACATTAATTTTCTCAACATCCACTGGGAAAGCCTAATGGGGTACATGCTGCAGGAAATCACATCAGTGATTCTCTCTCCAGAGTAGTCTTTTCTGCCTCAGTCTCTTCAGAATCATGTGGATAAGAAGTATAATTGAGGGCTAAGAATCCAGACTGCTGTATGGAACGAGATTGTAAACAATTAATGATGACCTGCCCTTTGCACTGTAAGCTTCCCTTTTTTTGTACACACTGCAAGTTGAACAAGCTTTGTAAAGAAAACACATCCTACAGCTGCACAGACTTAATGCTAACTGCATTGAACTTACCATACGGCTGTTTCTTCACTTTAAAAAGAATATATACACACACCCACCTATTTTATGTATATGTAGAAGAAAGCTACTTCATAAATTCAATGGAAAAATACATGTAAAAGCTTTTTATAAAACTGGCACACTATTATTTTCACTCTAATGAAAGTATTAATGAAAGACAGACACACAGAGAAACACACATACCTAACGTCCAGTGCTTGTCTAAATCCTGAAAAGAAAATCTGGTCTTTGGTATTACTAAACAGAGTTAGTTGCTAGTGTCTAAAGCATCTACAGTCCCATCTTACAGCCTTCTACTCCTCCCTCTCTGATTGTGTATGCTTATGACCATTTTGCACAGGTTTTGCTGGCTGCAAGTTTCCCCAGTAGTTTACAGCCAGGCAGGGAAACAAAACAGCCAGACGTGTAGTGTCTTCCTTCAAGGGCTCAATCCAACCTTCACTGAATTAAATTGAAAATTTTCCACTGCCTTTATTTGGACTGAATGTTATATAAAATACTTAAATTGATTTGCTGTCAAAGCAATGGCCACCCAGCAGTAAAAACTAACTGTAACCAACGAACAAACCATGGAACCCCTATGGCAGTACCTCTGTCACCCAGTTGGGTCAAGTCATAAGAAATGGACATGGCTTTTTGAAGCAGTAAGGGAAAACCACACCACAATCTGCTTCTCCAGGAAACCTCTGTTATATATATGCACCTTGTTTCCTGTTGAATCTTCATTTAACCTGTCTCATACCTTCAAACTGGTGCAAAACTAGACTGAGAGGCAGTTTCCACAGTGGTACCCTTTAAGCTGCAGCATCAGAACAAATCAACCTTGCAGTGGAAGTCTCTTTTCTACATGCTTCTGGATCAATGCAATCAATTGGCCATTATGGGAGAAAGTGAAACACGCAGCAGACGTAAGATAAAGTGAAAAATACATGCCTGTCAGCTGCTGACAAATGCCACAGAGCTATTTGTTTCCAATGCTCATCCTCTCCATTCAAAATAAAGACATAAGGTAACCTTGTTAGTATCAAAATGTTAGCTAGTGATATTTCCAATGGCAAAACTGTACCTCTGATCCATAGTGCCTGAAAACGCTCATAGAGACACTGAATATCAAAAAACCTTCAGGTTACATCTGTGGACTGAATGCATGCCCTTGTTACAAAGAGGTGCACACAGATTTTGGTACATTACCCGAACAAGTTTTGCTGTACTGTTTTCTGTCCTTCAAGGAATATTGTGTTTGTCGCAAACCTTGTGTAATTTTGTTTTAGACAAGAAACAAGAGAGCAGGTTTAGAACTGATGCCTATGAGTCTCTACAAATGTCCTGGAAGAAAAAGACATCAGAAATCCTTGTCCCAGCCTGAAAGTTCATCTGGAGGGGTTCCCTCTTCAGGTGGATAGCTGTCAAAGTAGCTGTAATCAGTTGGTCCAGACAACTAGGACATTAAAAACACAAACAGAACTTAGTTTCAGAAAGCAACTTTTGAAAATACTCCCCATTGATTAGGCATAATTTTTATGGCTACCAGTGGAAGAATGAAAGGCTGACTGAGGATGACTTCTGTCAATGGATGCAATTCCTCATTTTAAACCACCAGTAATTAAGTTGTACAACAGAACAATAGCATTAGCTTCCTTAAAACCACTCCCCAAATACTATCAAATCCTAGATTTTGCCCAAAGCCCTATAAAGTCAATAAGAAAACTGCGCCACTCTGCATACAATTTTGATTCAGATTTGTTTAAGACCAAATCAATACTCATGGGGCAGCTACTCAAAGCAGATCTCAATTGGTTTTTGTTCCAAACTGTATTCAAAGTGAGTTTCAAATTCTTTACCCTTTTTTCATTTTAGGGCACAGACAAGTGGGCTGTTTAAAATAGGAAGCTTATAGAAGGATGTTCTGTAACTCAATAATAAGAGAATATAGAAATTTTCACTCTGCACAGTAATGTGAACACTGCATCTTAATAATGTGCCTGTTACTGAGGAAAACAGTTTTTTTCAGTATTTGTTTCTGACCAGACACTATTTATTCTAGTAATGGTGAAAATACAATGCAAAGTACACAGGCAGAATCATATGTCCATTATTTAACTGAATTTAAGTAATATATCACTTGCTGTCTCTCTTTCGTTCCATTTTCACTAAAAATGACAAGCTATGATAACTCCAATGCATCCCTGAGAAATCTCACTTTTTATGTTGTAGACAAGCACCTTTATGTTAAAGCATTATGATATTGAAAGCCAAAGCCAATACCTCTCTTTTTAAAGGTGATATTAATTTCCTCACTTTCAGACCATCCCAGTTAAAACCACTCAACCACCTGATTAAAAAGAAATGAGAGACAGACAGGGAGAGACCAAGAGAGAAAGATTGTTTTCTGTCATTATTCTATTAGCAGTTGAAAAATATGTGAACAAGGGTTATAAGGCTTTTTTTTTCGTTACAACTTCTGTCCATGTGACAACACAGTTGTTAGAAGGAGGAAACTTGAGCACTGCCATTGTCATACAAGGGAGTGGTAGCAGGGGGAGCTTCAGGACCACCAGATACATTGCATCTCCTTTCTACAGAAGTGCCAAAACGACAGGCAGGTTAATGTACGTGTAAGCACAGTCATGCAAAGATATGCATCCCCTTGGATTTCCACCCTCTTTTAACAGCACGAGGAGGGGACAAGCAGAGAAGTCAAAGAGCTTCTTTTTCCAAGCACAAACAGCTTAGAACAGGCTTAGAAACAACTCAGATAAAAAGGAGGAAATGTTTAATCCACAGAGGAGTTTCTTCAGTAGAAGAAAGATGACAAAACCCTAATATTGTTCTGAAGCTCTTAACTACCATTCTTAAAGAGCAACTAATAGTTACTGGTTATTAGTTTGGAGGTTATTGGTTTGGAGGTCTGAAAGGCACATGCTGAACTGGCATCGATTTCTCTGGGAACTGAATTAAACTCCTACACCGGCAACCTGAGACGAAACCAGTAAACAACAAGATGTTCCCAGATAATCATGCTGAGGATTTATGTTTATATTGTTGCCTGCCTTAGCCACAAATACACTTAATAGCAACAGAGATGCAATTTGCCTGGAAGTGCCTGGAGCTTTATGGGTTCACTGGAGAAATTAAACCCCAAATTGTCTTGGCAGCCTCTTTCACTTACCTATGCTTCTTAATGTCATTAATTCCATTCCTCAGATTGCCTAACCTTTCTGTAGGGTTTTGCCTTAAAAAAGAATAAGGATTATTATTTTTTAAAATATTCTTTTAATTTTTTTAAAGAGCATTTATAGGTCCTAACTGCTTGCGTTTAAGTTACAGAGGGATGAAGCCTGCACACAACACGTGGTCTTATGAGGAGACATAATGAGGTGTTGCTCACCGCTCCTTTCTTTTGAAGATGGAGAAACCTTCCAGGAAGCTAAAGCGGTGTCACTGTGCTGTGAGCAGCACAGTAGGAAATCAACTGGTTGAATTATAGTTGCGCACCTTTTTTTTTTTTTTTTTTTCTCTCGGCCAGCAGGTCTGGTCTTGAGTCACAAAAGGATGCAGGCCAACATTTACAGCTACAAAGATCCTTTCAATCCCGCTGCACAAACATGGTGTGTACTGTTCTGGTGCCATGGATGCCACTGGATCTGGGGGTTCAAAGTCAGCAGTGCCGCCAGCCACAAGTTGTGCATGCTGCTGTGCACTAATGCTTCTGATTTATGCCGGCCCTTTTGACATACCACCTTTTTGCACATTTTCAAGTGGGCTCAAGTCAGTCTTTTAAGTGCCCCACCCCTTCTGAAGGGGTTAGATGCCTAAGTCATTTTGGGAGCAATTTTTAAAACACCGTGTTTGATAACAAAGTTAAATTCTTTAGCTTTTTCCTCACTCCAGACTTAACAACTTTCCCCTAAGATATGTTTCAAAAATAATTTACAGGTACAGAGAAAGAACAGAGCCTGCATTTGTAGAAGATGCCTCTGCAGACTATGAGGTATGACACACAGTTCACAGTGACATGCAAGTTCACTAAATGTAATCAGAACAGACTGTGCTAGGCATAATGCTTTTAAAAGAAGTTGTCAGGAATTCAACACGCTAGTCTGGATCTTAAATTGCTCCATCTATCTATACCCAGGCTCTGCCACAAAGTGCCCCTCCTACCTGCAGAGTCTGCGGATCAAATCCTCAGGCCGCCTTGTTATTACCTTAGGAAAATCCAGCTTTTCAATGCCTTTGAGAATCAAATTATATGTCGTCATTTGATCGGCCCCAGAGAATGGTGGACTAGAAAAAGAAAGCAACACTGATAAATAGGATGACTGGCAAGAGCGGATATGGGCATTTCTCATCAAAGCAAATATTTGAGAGCATGGAAAACCCCCACCTTCCTAGTTTTACAACCTTCAGCCTTTCAGTCTGTTAAAGATATTAGAAAAGTTTGAAGCTGAGAAGCTGCCTGTAGGTACCAGGGAAAATGAATGCTCTTATGTGTCCCTCTGAGACAGGCTGGCAGCCTAAGTCAGAGAAGCTTCCACGTTGTACTACCACTGAACATCCACAAAGAATTGTCATGCAAGTGTGCACGGAGGCAAAGAATGAGCCCTGCTTACAGTTCATCCACCCCACTGTATCACATCATCTACTAAAGGGGAAAGGAACAGTCTGCTGTCAGCTGTTCCTCACAGGAAACATCATCAGCAGTTAAAGGGGCTCTACACCAGCCACTTACAGCCAGTGTCTGGCTCCTTTCTTGGATGGATAAACCAAAATTGCAAACGACTCCTACACTTTGTGGTGTTTCTGAAATGATGGAAGATAAGACACGCATAAGAGGCAATAAGAAGTATTTTGCAGGTCATTCCTGTTTACTGATGGGAAAACCCCTGAACTTTTTATTTTAAAAATAAATAAATTAGAAAAAAAATCTACAAATGAAGTAAGAACTTGGAGTAGGAGGCACTTACCTGCCAGTAAGGAGTTCATACACAAGAATCCCAAGGGACCAAAAATCCACACTGAAGTCATGGCCCTTACTCAAAATGACTTCAGGGGCAACATACTCAGGGGTTCCACAAAACGTCCAGGTTTTCTGCCCTGATCCAATCTTCTTTGCAAATCCAAAATCAACCTGATCAAAATCAACATACACTGCATAATGCAGAGGTGTTTTGCACTGGGAAACCTTAAGGACTTAATTGCTTCCTCACCTTTTGAAAAGATCTCAGAGTTGCCAGTGTAGAGCTAAAACAATTACACAGTGTTGTGAAGGAGAAAGAAGTAATTCCACTGGGTTGCTGAATGTTATAGAACAGATTCATTTATTCTCATGAGTAATTTCCTGAATTATTTTCCTTTTGGATAGAACAACCTATGCTTTTCTTGAGGACTCATGATGTACAGCCCATGGAAAATGGCTCATTATCCTCCAAGTGGATATTTCAAGCTCTTTGAAGGGTATTCTCTTTGTGCTTTCCACAGTAGGACCTATGATTGCTTAAAGGCTGGACAGGAAGGTGATTCTGCACTTGGGAAATGTGGTTCCTGCCTCTACATTAAGATTGGCTGCTGGGAGAAATTATTTTTGCTGCTTATGCTGTGGAAACAGCCTTCAGAAGCTGCAAATCCTGTTTGTCTATGGCTTGTAATGCCTTTGTTTCTCACTGTGCAATGAGTAGCCTGCCCTCTTTTCCAATGAAGTATAAGGGTTATTAAACTCTGGGATCCTGATACTATAATTACATGCTATCTATTTAAATTCCCCTGCAAGGGAACAGGATACAGGCACAAAGAATAACATTACAAAAGGGTTACATCTTACCAGTTTTATATATCCTTCAGCATCCAAAATTAAATTTTCTGGCTTCAGGTCTCTGTAGATAATGCCTATGTGATGTAGATAGTCAAAAGCCTCTGTCACACACCCAACACAGAACTTTGTAGTGGCTTCATCAAAGCTGCCCCTGGAACAGAAATAACCATTGTCCTTGCAGACCATTAACTTCTAAAAAGGCCCCGCTCATTAAACAGATAACATACATACACCCAGAACATTAACAGCTTTTTTGCACTGACATTCAGTACATCACTCATGTAGTTGAAAGCTGAACTAAATGTCTTTTTATCGGGCAGCCCTTGAATACAGAACCTACTCAGCACACATATGGAGCTGACTGGTTTTAAAGGACAAGGTTCCACTTTGTTTGCTGTTACCTGTCTCTCAGCAAGCTCCACAATTCCCCTCCAAGGCAAGCCTCCAGTAGCATGTACACATATTTACTATCTTTGAATGTGCGATATAGTCTGTAGAGACAAATGGCAGCAATTTAGGAAAAGCAAAATAAAATACAAGACTTCAATGTCTCTTCTCCAGCACTCAGATATGCTAAACCTCATTCTTAATAATGCTGACCATGGGTCAACTGGGGGTCAGCTTTCAAGGAAACCTTATGGTCAACTTACTTTACAATGAATGGAGAACATATCTGCTCGAGGATTTTCTTCTCAGAATAGATATGCTCTTGTTGTTTGGTGTCCACTACGAGTTTCTTTTTTATACGCTTCATAGCAAAAGCCATGTTCTCATTTTTCACTTTAACCTGTGAACAGAGATGATGAGTACATGTGAGACAAAGAAAGGATGTTTACTGTTCTGTTCTCAATAGGTACAGTGACATCCATCTTTTTCAACACAGCACAGGACTGAAACTGATGCCTGTAATGTGGGACAAACTCCAGATTTTCTGCAGAACTGTTCTGTATGATTTTAAGTCAAGCATCAGATCTTTTTAGTGTCCCAGTGTCCACTTGTAAAATGAAACATTCTCTGTGGTCATTTTATGTATACAAAATAGCAGCAGTTTGGATAAGTACTATATTTTAAAGATCCTAATTTCAATTTAAGATTTCTAAACAGTAGCATAATACAAAAGAACAAAAAGCAGAGGCAGTTTATGAAGAACGCTTACAAATGTTTTTGTGTTATATTGAAATATTATCCAGTATGCAATAAAAAGATGGAAGTTAAAACAGGGCTTCCAGGAAACCAAAGAAACAGCTATCAGCGTTCTTCAACTGGCTGAGAATTCAATTTTTAGTTTCCCGTTCAGGTGATGCTGTAGAATTTCCAAGCTGGCAGTCAATGTGGAAATTTGTTTTGTGAAGCATGAATCAAAATAAAACAACTGATGGTCTAACTACTGTAAAGGATTATTGACTTCACTAAAATCACAGTCTCCTTTAATTTGCCATTATCTTCAGCAGCCTGCAGAAGAAGAGTTCACATTTTTCTTTATGCTCTCCCCTGAGACCGCTACTCAGCCAGAGAGTAGAATCTAAGACTTTCGTCTAATGAGGCTCTTTGCATCCTAGAAACACAGTTGTTCATGCTGCTGAATACAACTCAAAAGAGCCGTTACAAATCGTTGGAAATTTCAAAGTCAGTGCAGCTCAGAGCTAGATTACACTGGTTATAGTTGCTGTGGGGCATACCCAAGTAATTCTAACAGCACAAACTGACTATATGATGCTGGAGATTACTTCAGGTCCAAAGAGAATCTTGGGAAAAATCTTGCAATTCAGGGAACACAGTGCAAGTAGGTACATCTGCAAACTCCACACACAAACTGATGAATATATGTCTAGTGACCAGGAAGATATTTCTAACAGCAGGAGACGAAGGCATGCAAGAATAGATTTTTTTTTTCTTTGAACATCGAAGTCCAACAAGTATTTTTAAACTATGCATTGCTTTATACAGAATTACCTCTGTCTGAGAGGCCCAATTATGCAGAATATTAAAATCTTTCATATTTTGCAACAGTTAAATCAATCATTAAGACAGAAAACTACTTAAATATGTTTAAAACAAACTCTTACAAGCTCAACCCTTCCGAACCCACCAACACCCAGAGTTGTGACAACTTCTAAATTCTGGAATGGGGAAGGAGGGAACTGGGCTACTTTTTCCTTCAGCTCTATCATCTCCAAAGACACGTCTTTGGCCAACTGTCCACAGAAGGATCTTCCTCTGCATTAAGGAAAATTAACATAGGTTAATGCATTCCTTGCCAGCAACCTGTATCACAGTACTCTAATACTCCTATAAAAAAATGAAAGAAATGAAAGAAAAACCTTCTTAATTCTTCACAGAATCTTAATTTTATTTTATGCAGAAGCATTGTCTTTCTGGACATCCTATTAGAAGTAAATTAGAAGCGAAATGCTACTGAAGTTCACTGAGTACAATCAATGGCATTTTTATCAAGAGCTGATTAGGTTCCCAATTACAGTCAGCTACAAAACTTGGGACACTCCAAATTAAAGAACCAATTCCCGAAGGAGTGTGTACCAGTTCCAGTAGAATGATCAGAAATAAAAATGCAGCTATATCTGTAAATGGAAGAAAATCATACTCTGCTACTCTCCCAGTAGTGCTCAGGTTGAAATCAGAGGCAGATAAAACTAGAAATGCAGTCCAGAGCTAAAAGCAAACTCTTTAACAGTACCATCCCTACATGAAACATTAAAAATAAATGGTTTCTTTTATGTCTGCTTATTTCCATTTGAAATGGCAATTAGTCTTTTGTACAGTAACACAGTTTCATTAACTTAATCAGGAGCTGTCCTTTAGGGGTTTTGCCAGTCAAAGAATTTACTATCAGAATGCAAGAAATTATTTGAGCACACTTTCCTTTCTTTTCTGTGCTCAGTTTTCTTGGGATAGAGCGAATTCTTGGTTTACAGTCAATGTGCTGAGATTATATGCAATTTTTGTTCAGAAAAAAAATATTATTGGACTTCATAAGCATATCCGGTTATTATTATGCTGATTGCTATCATTCCTAGGGGTCCTGTCTCCATCAACCAACATCCATGATTTTACTTACACATCTACCACTTTTTTTTTTTATGATTACCTGCTAAAGATGTGCCTAACAAATGATCTGACTTACTTTGCATGTCGCTTTTCATCCGCTCGGGCCAGATTAGCCACATAACCTTCCAGGTAAGTCTGGAGCTCCTCGTAAGTTCCAACAGTTTGATTAAATGTCCTAAAACCCCAAACAAAACAGCATAAACCACTGAACGTGCAGTGGAAAGATGAAAACCCCAGTATCTGTGTTGCTGCTCCAAGGCTTTACATTGCCTCTAAGTCATGACCCAGGCTGAGCTTTATGCTATCACTTTGACAGTACACATTTTAAGACCTTTGAAGAGGCTGAAGTACTGATGTTAGTTTGCTGAAGGATAGGGGGAGAGAGTACCTGATTTCCTCAGGTCATTTCATGTTACAATTGAATAATTAGGAGCAGGCTGGGTGTACTTCGACTTCCAGGTGCGCTACAGTTATTAAGTGTGGTTCCACCATCCCTATCACAGGAACCAGCTTAGCATGAGTTCACTCTATCAGTCCTTCCATTCCAAAGGGAATGTACCTAGGGCTCAAGTGATCAAAATAATCTGTGCCTTTTCATACGTAAGTAACAGTACTGTGGGAAGAATAAACTATTTCACTGGGAAGGGATGTACAACAATCATGTAGTCCAACTGTCTTACCGACTGGTTATGCTGTGCTTGATGCACACCAGGATGTGGTTTGCCCTCTTGGCTGCCAGGGCACATTGCTGACTCACCTGGAGCCTGCTGTCAGCCAGCACCCCCAGATGAGGTTCTGCAGGGCTGCTCTCCAGCCACTCCTCTCCCAGTTTATACTTGTGCCTGACATTACTCTGTCCCAGAAGCAGAATCTGGCACTTGGACTTGTTAAATTTCACATCGTTAAGGACTGTCCAATGCTCTGGATCTAGATCCCTCTGCAAAGTGTCTTGTTCCTCAAGAGAGTCAACAGCACCTTCCAGTTTGGTATAATCAGCAAACTTGCTAATGGTGCATTTGACTCCTGCATACAGACCATTGATAAAGATACTGAACAGAATACCACTTTGCCTGCCCTGCATATCTCTCCTGAACAGCCGGTAGCTTTTTTCATCCCAGCATTCCAACTGTGGGATTTGTTCCCCCAACTCTCACTAATACCAATAATAGCTCTGGGAACTGACCAGTGCTTCCAGTTCATCCTGTTTTGTTTCTCATACTGTATGCCACCCTCAGGCAGTGCCATGCCAACTCTTGATTTATCTACTGCAATCCTGTTGGTATCCCCTTCCCCTAGAATGCACCAGCTTTGGCATGCTTCTCTGCAACCTATTTAAACAAGCTAAAGAAAAGAAGAGGACAATGCATTCACAGATGAAGATGCCATTTCCTAAGTAGGGGTAGAATCCTGGTCCTCAGTAGGAGACCTTTTGGGATTCAGCAAGGAAAAGCATGGCGGCTTTACGTATTTCAGGTAATCATCCATACAGCCAGCTTTGAGAAATACAGGTTTGCTGTTTCACTTTCCACTGGGAGCTTCCTTTCTTATATCTTCCGTCTGTTCCATTCTTTTCCACTTTAGGAAGTGTAAAATTGGCCTTTACCTAATACGCCCAGGAATGTGGCTGCATGTCCCCCTCAACAAAAGGACATCCCAGAACCAGGGACACCAGGGGATTTTGTTGTTCCCTGAGCCAATGAATAGCACTTAACAAATGTGAAACCTCAGCACCACAAGGAGAGAAAGAAAAGAGTAACTCTGAACTACTCTCAAGCTTCTACGCTCCTGTACCTTCTGTCAGCCGCTCTTCATGAAGGCTTTGTCTAAATCACAGCCACAGCTCAGTATTCCAAAAGCATAACCACTCATTCAGTATTCATTTAAGGAAACTTCCGTTTTGTCTACAGTGAAGTCACATCTTATTGTTAACTTACTGAAAGAGGATGCCTTTCATTAAACTGTAGCATGATACTTACTCTCTGTCTATAACGAGGCACTCCACACTGTATTCATCTGCAATAACATTTGCTGATCTGACATCATCACTAAGAATTGAAACAGAAAAAGTGAGAAGCATATAAGAATCCTCAAAGTACCACGCACTCTACTCATGGAGGGTCACAGCTGCCGTAAGTGGAGCTCCTCAAAGGCCTCTGCAGCCTGTGTATAGATTAGTATTGCTGAACCAAGTGCATGATTATAGCATTTTACTAGCCATTCTTATTGTCTAGCACAGTATTTTTTCCAGTTTCAATAGGGTTTGGATCATGACTTCCTTTAGCAACTTTCCAAGAATTTAGGATGAAATGTAATTAGCATTACATCTAGTAGTAAATCAGGATTTACTACTGATTTCTGAAACGATTCTCAGATATAAAACATCTTAAAGACCAAAAGATCCCTACTCAATTACCCACATAAACATGTGCTATATATTTGGTCATATCTTCTCTGTACTCCTTTTCTCTGTTTCTTACGATCATGAGCATCATCTTGGAAATAACACCTCAGTCCAGTAATTATGGTACCCATCCAGACTAGGAGTCATGTAGAGCCTGGCACAAGGTTTCATCACAGCTTTTACTGAAATATAAACTATAAGCAACAATGCCAGCATTTGACTTTTTCAGGGAAAACCAAAGGTAGATGACAGTGTGTAAATTCAAGTTCTCTCTACAAAAACCAAAACATTAAGACAAATTCAGTCATTGCCTTCCTCTGCTGACCTTACAATCAAAGCAAAGATTGTAATAAAAATAGCCATGTGCTGTATAATCTGACACATAGTGACAAGTCAATTGAAATGCTATATATACATTGTGAATCAGACAATGTGAACGAACCTAATGAGAGCCTTTTCTCCAAAGTAATCTCCTTTATGGAGATTTTTAATCAGCTGAGGCTGCGAGTGATCTGCAGTGCTCTGGGTAACTATCACCTGGAAAGTACAGGAACAAAAATTCAGCAAGGAAAGTTTCGAAGTATTCCATGGTTCCCCCTTCCCTTCTGACTATTTCATAAATGTCTTAAACTCAGTAATGATGCAGAAGGAGTTACAAATGTATATAATTCCTCCCTCCTCTCAAAAATTAAAACCATCAAACATTCTACGATTCTACAACTCCCTGATATTTGCTGAGATGGAAAAATTAATATGTTCAGTTACTGCCCACCCCCAACATTTCTCCTCTTACCTTTTAAAACAGAGCAAAACGAATTACATTTTAATGAAAAACTTAAAAGTACTTCAGTTCTCACAGTGGGCAGGCATCTGTCGTGGTTCATATGAGCTTTTTCTCTTCTCAGCTAAACATACAGCCTCCAGAGACATTAACTAACATTTCCTGTCATGAAATTCCACTTCCACAGTAGCACACATTCTGCTGATGCCACAATCATTAGTAAAAACGAAATCAGAATATCTCCAGACACAGACACGCTTTGGAAACTGAAAACCCTATTGCAAGTTTATTGGAGAAAATTCTCCTGATTTGATTCTTTAGAGTCCTGTGTCTGCCTCCAATATAACAGCTGATGGATAAAGGCTGCTGCTTTACTCCTCCGGGAGGAGGAACAGACCCTGAGTTACCTAGAAGGCCATTCTCCATTAAACCTAGGACTCCATTATTTCTTAGACATTTCACAAGTCTATAGCTTGCCCATCAGATATTGAAACATTGAGGAGAAGACATAGGATCAAATCTCATTTACAAAAAATTGACGTTACATCTCTGCGTCAGTGTCATGATGCTTCGGGACATACTTTAATTATATTATAATTAGAAATGTATAACACGAGTTCATTGTAAAATTAGGCTTCCTGAATCTCTGAAACACTGCTCCAGGCTTTTATCACAGTGCTGTGAACTTAACAGCATCCTCAAAAACTCTCTGCACAGATTTTACTGTAGACCAAAGACCACATCCTTCAAGGTAGCTTTTGAAATACAGGTGTATGTTTATGTTATTTTGTAAGTTAGGTTTATTACATCTTACCTTTCCTTTTGCTATTATAAAGAAGGTATTGCCTTCTTCTCCTTCCCGAATAACATAATCTCCCTTGTCATAGTACTCCTGTTGTGGGGGATGGGGGGTAAAGACAGAGACAATATTGTTCAGTATATGATTAGCATCTTTGAAAATTCTGATTACTATGCAGAGTTTTAATGCATCTGGATGTTCCAGTGATGTTTAACTTCCTATCTCCTGCATATGCTGCATTCTGTAATATGCAGTCATTCCCTGTATAAAGCATGGTGGCTGATCTGTAACATATCTTAATGCAGAAGCATGTTATTCATTAAAAAAAAAAAAAAAAAATAAATATTAACACTGGTATCATCCTTATGAAGCAGGGGAAAATGAGGGAAAAAAAATACATAAAAAGCTCTTAAAAGACTTCTAGATCAAAATCCATTTCCAAAAGTAATTCTGGGCTCAGCACCTCAGTGGGAATGCCTAAATTATCTGTTGCAAGCTACCAAAACACCAACTTTCCTGTGTCTGCTGAGGAACCATGCCTTCATTGTTAAACTTTCAATCAAACATTTTTCCATGTTAACTTTCAGCTTTGTAATCTCTTTCTCATAAATACTCCTTAGTTTTTCTCCTCCGAGTGTTTCATCTTAACAAAGGCTACATTATAGATCCTCTTATCTACTTGCTTGATTCCTTCCATGTTAAAGATGTAACGAACTTTTATGACAATAAATGTTATTATTTGCTGCCAACCTGGAATTCCACTCCAACAACTTCAAATCCACCATCAGACTAATCATTAAATCTTGGTGTTTTGAAAGCTTACTGCATACTGCTTAGAAAAACTTAACAGTATCTTACCACCTCCAGGCAGTCCATGATCTTGGTTAATTTATCTTCAGGTAAGTTTTTCAGTAGGGACACGCTTCCAGAAAACAGAAATACAAAACAAAACCAAGCAGAAAAAGCAAACAACAAAAGTAATTGTCATTAATACTTTTTTAGTGATCTCTTCTCATCTATACAATTTGTACAACCATGTTTTATAATTAGCAAAACTGGTGGTGCTATACAAAACACATAATATACAACTAAATCTTAATTTGGAAGGTTCAAGCATTCTCATCTTGTTTTTCAGATAAACAGAACTCATACAAATTACAAATGTGGCAAACATTGTTCAGTTTGTAAATCATCTACTTTGTATTTCAGTAGGGTAAAAAACTCTAGTGGGCACATGGGCTGATTTCAAAACAGTCATACAGAATCCATTAATTGCAAAACCAAGACATTATAATAACCCAGTAACATATTTTCCAATGCACTCCAGAGACTGCAAAATCAGAGGAAGGTAACACCCTCAGTACTACTTGAACAACTATTAAAAGAGAATCCAAGTACAGTGATGACTTAGTGAACTTGCTGGAAGAAAGGGAAAACCTCCCATCCTAAGTACTCAGACTTGTAAAAGCTAGGAAATCATAGAGGTCTCCAGCTACTCAGGCTCAGCTAAGAAATATTTATAGAAATCAAAGGTGGAAATGGATGCAAAAATACACAGGATATTCTATGCATGGCCAGGCCTGAGGTCTCAATTTGAAGCCAAACCAGAATGGTCATTCTTTGTTAAAGAAAGAAAATATGAAATCAGCTAATTATGGTTTGGAACCTCTAATTTGACCTTCTTCTTAAGGAAAAGCACTGTACTACTCTGTGTTCCCTGCAGGAGGGAGAATTATTCTACTCTGCAGATTTCCTAGTAATTTATATTGGTTTGTAAATTGAGACACGCAGTTCTCATACTCAAGTCTCCAAGGGATGAGGAATATTGCTTAATCTACTCCAGCAGCAAATTAACTTCTAGCTGGAGGATTTATTTAATTCTATTTATTTAATATCTTGTTTTAACTTCTAGCCCTGTTACCTTCCTATACATTTGTTCCATTACTTAAAAGCATTCAAGAACCTATTACTGTTTCCTAATCTAATACAGGGTAAAAACAATCAAAATGAGAAACAATCAAAATGAGAAGAAAGATTTTATGAATCTTCAAAAGAAAAATGAAAAGAGTTAAGTACTGAGGCTTTTGAGGCCCTTTGCATTAAGACCACTTCTTTCTCTTTGTAAGACAGACTCAGTATTGTACACCTTAAGAAGAAGCTGAAACCAGTATTAGAAGTAGAAATGCATTACAGTTACCTTCTAAGGAAGTTTCTGTATTGCTCTTGTCTTGTTTGTGCTGTCACTCTCATGATATTTTGAAACACTTCTCTGTCCAATGCCCATGTTTTAACATTGGTGATTGCTTAAGAAAACAAAAACCAGTAACAAAATCAACAATGCTTCCAAAGAGTGTGATGGAAGATATTACAGTGTCAGGTCATGATACTAGTCAGACTAGCTCTTTCAAAATGCCCAAGGCCAAATTTTAAAATATCCAGCACCTACTGCAATTGGACTTGTAAAAGAATTTCAACTCCCACATAAATAATGCCCCCTGAAGTAAGGCACAGGTTTCCAAATGATTCCTCCACAGAGCACTTTCCATGCAACTCCACAGGCTGAGTAACCTTGAAAACCTCGCCATTTACTATGAGCACAAACAGGGCTGAGTACCTGTGAAGATCTACTTTTAATCATGGACAGTCATTGCACTCAAAAGCTGCAATGTAACGTGCAAAGGAGCTTATCTGAAAGAAACAAAAATTTGGCCGAAGTTTTTATCATTTATAAGATAAATGTTGAATAATATGTCTTGGACCCATTTCTAACATTACATGCAAATGTTTGTGAGATATGCAGTAAGACAGAAATAACAGAGGTCAAGAAACACATTTCATTTAATCCTGTGATCCTCACACAATTTTCCTCCAATGTAGCCATTTTGTAAGGGAATACAGAGTAATCAAAACATTAATCATTATCTTTCGAGAGGTAATCAAAATATTAATACAGTAAGCATGCATAAGATCCAGCATCAAAGGTGCAAACCATCAAGCAGCCTCTATGTGCAATCACTGACACAACAAAACACGTTCCACTTTTTAATTTAAGCAAAATAAGATGATTCTGTTCAATTTAATATCTTCTTTTAAAAGATGCTCTACCATATTCAGCAATTTTCCTTCTGCCATAAGAAAGAACAAAGCTGTTTTCTCTGGGATTAAAGGAAAGCTACAGAAAAAAAATAGAGCAATTGATCTCCTCAATTTATCATGAACACAGAATAATTTCTACAGGAAAGAAAAATGCCAGGTTTAAAATAATGACAGTCATTGCTCTTTGTACTTAACCCTGATATATGCATATGCTCTTAACTGCCATTTATCAAAATAACTCGAAAATAGTTTTGGATGTTGGAAGGGAGAACAAAGGTATTGCTTTGGTTTTGTTTTCCTCCTTAATAACATCTTTCAGTTTACTTTTCGTGAAGAAAATACAGCAAGTATCCAAGATATTGTGAATGCTTTTCCTGTATCTTGCACCTTAACTAAATAAAACAATTATATAGCTAGAAAAGCACCTGTAATCTCAAAGATGAGATAGAGAAATTTAGAAACATAGAAGTAAATCACATTCCCAGTTTCAAACACAGCTATTGCTTGTAAACATGCTGCTGTGTAGCAGCAGCCATTGAAATGCTCTCTGTCTGAAGTCCTTCACTTGTCAGTTTTCAAAGACTTCAGGTGAAGAATGTCTCTTGATCCAGCATCAAGAAAGAGTTTTCACATGCATATTTACTAATCGTGCTCATTTATAGCATTGTACCTGCTCTTCCTTCACAACGAGAAATACAGGAAAGCTACTGGGGAGGGGGAAGGGGCAAGCTTCTGCAGGGAATTTAAGTAATCAAACACAATTTCTTGTTCATAATTGGACAGCTCTTGTCCATAATTGTCGTACCTCAAAACCAGTTAAATGTTAACAGAGGTCTAAAGCAGCATGACATCTTACTATGCAGAAATGCTACTTTATAATGCTAATACTATATAGCAAGCAAAAAAGGAAAATAGGGAACACATTCAAGAAGATCAGTGTGCTGGTAAAAAAATATTCACATTATTGATGCTGTTCTGTTTATCAGGCAACAACAAAAACAGATTAGATGCAGTAACTTCCATCTGCACAGCCATCAATGATTAAGTGCTTAAACTGGGTGCAGGAAGAAAGACCAGAAGCTTTTAAAGCAAACAACTTCTTGTTTTATTCAATTTGTTCATTTTTAAGTCAAAAGGTACTCTTCATAATTACTGGTGGTTCAAAGTTCCTACAGATTTAGACAAGAACAGAAACTAGGCTTTAAACACAATTTTTATGGAATGGTGGAGGGGGAAAATTAAGATTTTTATCATATTTGGTCACTTACTGGACTGTCACAGAATAATTATGGCAGGTTAGAAAAGGAATTAAATGGTACTTAATGGATGAATACCAGTTTTATGCTGGAAGAGGCATACATGTGTCAGAGAAATACTTAACAACTCCATTGTGGTCTGCTGGTAGACACAAAGCAAAAGCCAGTATTTGCCTCAGAGAAGGAGCACATCTCACCTAAAAGTTTTACCTCTCCCACTACCACATTTGAGATCAAACTGAAATCTCCTGAGTGCCAGTCACAAATACCAGGTGCAAATGGATCTTGACAAGACTCAGTAACTTAATGATACAGAACTAAACGTACGACAGCAACTAATTCCTACATATTTTATTTCCTCTTGAATAACACTTTATCTGCTCTATTAAAAACACCACGGTTTCAAATTAACTGTAATTTCAGCCTCAGAGTTGCATTTGACACAAGAAAGAACATTAGAGCCAAAGACCACCGCTCCTACTGAATCATTCAACGTTAAAACATAATCCTTCCATAGCAGTTAGTTTGGCACAGATGTGGCTAAACGGCAGACTTTGGAAATGCCTTATTGTTTATCAAAGGTCATGACAGAGAGGGAATTATATTCATGGCATAGTGTTAGAGTTCCCAAGCAGAAAGAATTCAAGAAAGGAAAGATGAGCTTACTGTAGGTAATCAGGGCATGCAGACATGTATTAACTGAAAACTTCAAAGACAATCTGGACAAAACAAGGACCTCACAAAAATACATAGTTTTCCTTTCAACCATGTTGCTGTAATAAACCTTAGGTACCTTTCACAGAGGCTGTCCGTGTGCAGTTGTATAAAATGGCTAGTTCACCAAATGCTGTCCACACAGGTATTGAGGAGAGTAGTTTACCAGACTGCCCTCTGTCAAAAATCATCAGGATAACAGGCATTAAAATTGAGCTCAACTGCACAGAGTGAAGAGAAAACAAAACAACATTCTGGCTTTGCCACTCTCTGGAAGGAATAGGAGCAGCAATTGCAAACAGTGCTTTGAAACACATGTACAAACCAGTAGAGGTTTGTGGGGTTTTTTGGGGCTTACTTTGTTGGGGTTTTGGGGGAGAGGGGTGGTTGTTTTTTGATTTAGTTTGGTTTTGTTTTGTTCTTTTTTTTAATGTATTGCTGATCTACAAATCTGCTCTGAAAGGGAAGGAAAGCTGAGAGAAACCCTTCGATGTTAAAAGGCCATGGAAAACAGCTATTCTAAATCCTGATGGCATAAACCTTTGCTACAACAAAACAGTACAGGTTCAGATAGCCTACTGTGCTGCAGACAAACAAGTCTTAAAACAGTGAACACAGGAAGAATTATTCCCGAGGTGTGCCTGTTTATACACATGTATATGTATATATGTGCAGAATGCAAAGAAGAGGACAGAAAAATGAAAAGCACATTAAATCTTCAAGAAATCGTCCTTGAGCCTTACTACAGACCTAGCAAAAGTCAAAGAAAGTCTGAATTTCTTCATAGATTATGGCCCAAAAAAGCCTTCCCTTAAACATGTTCTGAAAGGTTAGCCCTCTTCTCTCAAAGACACCCATTGACTCCTCAAAAAGAGGTCTCATGTGCCAGAAAAATTTCTATGTGCACAACTTCCTCGTATTTCATCTGTTTTCCAAAACGTTATCATTTTGTCTAGCAAGGATATGACTAACACATTGCAAATCCTGCCTCCTCTTTCTCCCTGCACCATCTATGTTATCCTAACACAGCGACCATCAATCACACGAAGCAAGAAGCCAGAAGATGTGCTTTCCAAAAATCTGTCATTTGAGATTTGAGTGCAAGCACAGTGGCAGTCAGCACAGATGACTCTACTGCAGTGAGATTACTTCAGACCTGCTGTCAGTATTTAAGGAAAGTCTTCTTATCCAAAGGCTTTGTTGTTGTTGCGGCTCTTTTGAAAACCAAACAGACCTCTAATCTTTGAGAATAATAAACTCAGACCTCATCTTGCAATTTCCCATACACAGAAAACTGGTATAAGCTCTAACGAATGTTGAAAAGTAAGTTTATTTCAGAAGCAGCTTCATCATTGAACAATTTTCTGTATTTTAAAGTGTACTTGCTCTTCCTTTGGCTATAGCTACACCAGAATGGATTTGCTGACCTCTAGGCTTTCAGAAATGAAAGATGCCATGAAATAGCATTAAATCAAGTTTCAAGTTTCTAAGGCTCTTTTTGTTGCTCTCACTCTGTTTCATAAAACTCACAGGTAAAACTTGTAGGGACGGCAAAAATGATTTAGGAGCACAACCATCATCATTGTGGTCTCCTGCAAAGACTTCTAAATTACTCTCTTTTTTCTTGTGCTTGTGCACTGTATGAGTAAGCAGTATTCACCTTTGAGCACAAAAATGTGATTGCCTGGCTCTCCCTGTCTGATGACATAGCTGCCTTGCTGGAAGGTCCTTTCATACATACATTCCACCATATCTCGGATCTGGTGAGGCTCCAGTCTCTTCAAGAACTGGTTTTTATTCAGGGCATCTGTGATAAGTTTCTTCTCACTAGTTTTAAACAAACAAACAAATAAACAAGAGTTTAAAACACGCAGCATGGTTGGGATGTATTATGCACTAGGCATTCATTCCTCTCAAGATGTTTCCCCTTATTTCTAACACTTACATTACCAGTACCACTGACAAATGTTACAATACTTGCAATTAATATGCATACTCATTAGCAGCGCCATCCTATGGCCTATCTCCTCCTATGTGGCCCTGCCTGCAGAAAGCATTACCTTAGATATAAAAAAGCTCCCAGTAAAAGACATGCTCCCCAAAAAGTTTTGCACTGTTTCTCACCATATTCCTTCCACATTGCACAACTAAGGTATATACTCTTGCTTAGCTGAAAGAAAGAAATGTGAGAAGTATGCCTTCCCATTACACTGCCTCTACAGGAATGGCAACTTGGTATAAAATCAGGTCTACTTTTCTAACATTCTAATAGATTTTTCCTAATATCCAGCAAAAATATTACACCAATGATAGTAATAAGGTTAACGTCTACACCGATAGTACTAAGACCTCATCAAGAGTTTCTCCTTTGTGGTGAGGAAAGATATGAGGAAAGTACACAAAACCATGATTAACAGCTGCTGTTTTTTCTTAGCAGAATACTAGAAGACATTGGTGGTGGGAAAAACAAAGCAAGTTGTACCGCTTTTAGGAATTTTTAGGGTATAATCAGAAGTAAAAATGTAACGCAAGGGCTTGTGGATATAAGTATGCAGCCATAAATGCTGACCTTCTTGCTTTCTGAAATTCAGTGTATACATTGTATCACACTTTGGTGATGCTATAGCAAACTATATCCATTCTGAGTTGTTTCGTTAAAAAATCTTTAGAGAAGCTTCTATCCATAAAAGACAGTGGTTGGATTTTTAAGAAGAAAATGTGGAAAAATCAACAGTGGTTAAATCCACTAACCAACCAAGACAAAGCTGGCTATACATAGGTACATACTGGGCAATCTATGAGTTCTGATTGACTTGGGTATGTTCTAGGTCAAGGGCTTCCTACAAAGCAGTGCCTTGAATCCATGCCAGAGTGAATGCAGTTAAACAACTGCTGCGCTGATGGAGCTTTTATGGACCTACTGATTAGTTTTACTTTACTGCTGAAGTGAAAGATAAATTCTGCCTTCAAGTCCTGTTCCTAATGTGCATGTGTAAGGAAGCTGTGTAACAAAATGAACAGCCTAACAAATTTCTGAGGCATTTAAAGTTCACTTTTGCTTGTATTCATAAAGCAATGCATGGTTACAATCAAAACTAGGTTATATGGGAAAACCTCCTGAAGAATATCCAGGAATGAACAATCAGTTAAGACAATTTAGGTAGACTTACAATGTTACTAGCCATATAATGACTGAAAATAAGTAAAGGTGATGGAATGTGGCAAGAAAAATAAAATTGAGTAGCTATGGTGAACACTGTGTATAGAAATAGAGATAATAGCTTCTGCTGAAAACAAGAGGGTTATTAGAATATAAGCTCTAACTTTGTTTTTGCTAAAAACAACCTTGCTTATTTAATTCACCCTAGCCTGATCATGCATACAATGCTGCAATTAAATATAGCAATGGCTCATAAACTGATACTTAAAATGAGCACTGAAGCTTCCAGAACTACAGGAGACTATGCTGATTTAAGAAAATGCAGTTGGCCACAGAGTGAAGGACACATGAATATCATAATCGTGGCTCAGGCTCTTGAATCAGTTGCTTGCTCATTTCACGGGAATCCAGCACAATATCTATCTAACAGCTGTGTATCTGTTGTTTCCTCAGTTTCTCCTATACTTGTCCCCCTTTTGCAAACTGCTGCTGAAAATAACTAGATGTCCTGAAAGGACAGAAGACGTTTAATCCTGTACTCGTGCCAGTCACCGTCCTGATGAAGGCTAAAAAGCGGGTGCACATCTCCACACAACTGGTCTGGTGTTGAGGTATTTCTTGGACCCGCCACTAGTAGAACTTTCCTTCATTGCCTTCGGCCAGCTCAGCTATTAGCATCCTTCTCCAGGCTTTGCTCCCCTCCCTGCTGTTAGCTCTGGTGGAAATGTTCCCCCTGACCCTTTCAATACATTCCCAGTAAACCCCTAGAAACAACTTGACACTCTAAGAAGGGCTTTTTGTGAACAGGATTGGGAATTTAGTCCCATCATAAGATAGTCATCTCACAGGTACAAGGATACAACATATACTTTACAGAGCAATGCTGTCTCTTAGTATATGTTTCTGCTACTAATGGGAGATTTTTGGTTATGTGCTGTCTTTGACTGGGAAAAGACATCAATGTCAAGTCTCAAGATAGTTCTTCCCCAACAAATAACTGCTGATAACAGAACCAAGTCACGATCCTGAGCCCATGATGGGAAGGGACTTGATACAGGCAGCTTAAATTCTGAGGGTGGTGATAGCATGCTCTGGAAGGGCACAAAAATGGTGAACCAGGTCATAGAGATACTGAAACACATAGATTCTGCAATCAAGAACTACTGAAAGCTTCTAAAACTGTCATTAAAATAATTCATGCTGAGATACTCAAAAGTGTGGCACTTAACCTCCTGCTAAATGAATAGCACAAAATTGTGACGTTTTAGGAATGTTTCTAAAAGGGACTGGTAACACTCCAGACTCAATGCAAATTCAGGAATACAGCATGGAGCTTCTCCTCCTTCTGAAATATCTCCTTTCACAACTGTGGAGTAACACAGGTAAGGAAACCTTCTAGCATTCGGTTGTCTCACTAGCAGGTCATGGTGGCTTAAGCAAGTGCAAGTGTAGCACAGGCTTACCTGAGCAGCACAGTAGTGCTGTGTCTAAATCAGTTTTGTAGTGTTTTCTTAGCTTCTGTTTGCTTCCAGAACATTTGGAAGATCAAATGACCTTCCACTACTGCATCAAAAGGTGTATCTGACCCCACCCAAGAAGTCTGAGCAAGTCCTTTCACTATTACTTGATCTGTTGGAGAATGCATAAATTCTTCCCGCTGTAACTATAACGTATGTTGATTTACAAACAGAATCACAGAGAAGCTGGAAATGGTGGGGAAGAAAGGGAAGGATGGCATGCTCTTACTGCCACTGCAGTGCACGCTTAAGCAGTCAGTTGTTTCAGGGGAGTAAATATCTGAATAAATTTAGGAGTGGTGTGTTCTGAATTGCTATGAATCTATGGGAGCCTCAGCAGTACAATCTCTGAACCACATTGTAACAGATGAAAGGAAGGGAATGGAAGAGAGCTGCTCCTTTATCCTGTTATGCTACACTGAATGTTTTAGAAAAACAAGAGGTATGGAATGCAACAAGAAAAAAGGAAAATTTCTAGCTCTGCTTCTATTGCGTGATCAGCATTACATTTAGATTACTTAAACTGCAATATTTGGTTTTGTTCTGAATGGCAAAGCCTGTGCTGCACTTAGCTAATCAACTGACTCTTCTCTTTGCTTCACTCCTCAGTGCTGTTACAATTCCATCTCTGAAAGCACCCTAGAAAACCACCTGGTGGACTGCAGTACAATGACCATGTCAAGGAGAAGACAGGTAATTACAAATAAAACACTCCTAAAGCAACTACTTAAACTGCCCAGGTACTTGTGATAAAATGTTAATACAATTCCTTTACTCTGGAAATCATTGCTAACTGAAGATTTCAGCTCGTTATGGTGATGCTATAGCATGCTGGTGACTCAGGCAGCTTTTCTGTTTCACAAGACAGCCTTTAATGTGCAATGATGGACATGATGGAGGAGACATCTGATAACTCTCAGGTCTACCACAGTATAGACTCATGAACCATGAATTCTTAACAGGGTAATAAAGCTCTCCACAAATCTGAAGCACTTAAGATGCTGGCTGAAGCCCAGAGAGATTCTGGCTACCAGCATGCTAAAACAGATACTCAGGTTATGTCTACACTGCAAGGTAAAAGAGGGTCTAAGGTATGTTTAAAGATACCAGTCTGGTATCTCTGTTCACAAGGTCAGCTGTGATCACAGACATTTCTGGCTCTTGCAGAGGCTAGAAGTGTACTCAAAGAAGAAGAAGTAAAACCAGGTTCGTACATGATGACTCTCAGATGCTGGGCAGGAGGCAAAAGGAAGCTGCTAAGAGGATAACATATAAAACATTTCGTATTTCACACCAGACTGATCTGGAACTGAGCTGACAAACTTCGTACACAGCTCAGAATCTGTGTCCATACTGCATCTGGAAAAGCTGAGCTGGGGCCACCTCCTTCCCAAAGCCGTCCATGCTATAAGAATCTGAAACATATGAAGGCATCCAGCCTTCTGCTCATCAGTGCTCCAGAGTATATCTTAAACTGCAAGCACTAGGTGAATCCAGACCTGAGAAGTTTAGGTTCTGCTTTGCTGGCAGTAAAGACAAATCCCAAAGATACTTATTATAGGCATCTCTCCTCAACTAAAACACAGAAGCTACCCACCACTCTTCATCTGAAGTCTGTGGGACACAGATGATTCTTGCTTAAAGTTACACACAAACTCAGCCAGTGCCCAACTACCAGTGGCAAAGGCTATATATAAAGGATGGATACTTTAATCTTGATTTATCTTAAGGAGAGGATATCATTGTGATAACATTTATAACTCTGTAACTCAAGCATATAATGCCCCTGAAATGAGCTCACCTGGAATCCTTTCGGACTGCTGCTTTCTCCAAGGAGAACATAGCTTGCCTGTTCAAATCATACAGCCGTGTCGTTGGCTCTGCAGATACACCTTCCTTGGCTCCTCTTCTCCTGTCGGCAGATACTTGAATCCTGGAAGCTGCTTTAAAAGGAGAAGGCTGAAGAGAGTGCTCTCCTTGAGTGCTAACAACATCCTGCAGCTTGTTCAACTGTATACACTTGCTGTGAAGCTCCTTGGTGAGTTCTGCTATGACCTTAGCCTGCATAGCCAGCTGTTCCTGAAGCTCAGCAACATGACTTTGACCCTCTTGCAACTCTTGATCTTTTCTCTTCAGTTCCTTTTCCAGTTCAAGCACCCTGCTGCAAAGAACATCAGCTTGCTCACTGGTCACATTGATGCCTAGTTCTGGGTCCAAAAACTTACGGTTGCCAGCACAGCCAATAGCGAGGTTTGCCACATGTCTGTCTTTTTGCCTCAGGTGCTTGGGTTTCACTAATCCGTTCCCCATTTTGTCCAGAGACCTAGGTGAAAAAATAAATTGGTAGTTTTCTTTCATTCACCAACAAGAAGAAAATAAAATTTAAAAAAATCATAGAATGGTAATGAATTCAGTATTTAACCAGCAGCTGAATTTGAGATATACAACTATAGTAAACATAGTTGATTACTTTCCTCCTTTCAGTCCTGATAACCAGAGAAGGACAAAGCAAAGAGGTAAGTAGGTGGTGGATACAAAGCAAAGGATCTGATGGTTACCACTTCTTGTTTGTGAGTTGAAGAAGAGATGTGTAAGCTCCTATCAGCCTAACGAAGACAAAAAAACCCTCAAAAACCAGCAAGAAGGAGAAAAGCTTGCACTCTACTGCTTGAAGCAAGAAAACTGTTAGAAGGAGGAGCCTGTTACACAGGCTCCCCAGGGAAGCAGTCAGAGCACCAAGCCTGTCAGCATCTCGATGACGCTCTTAGTCATGTGCTTTAGTTTTAGGTATTCCTGTGAGAAGCAGGGAGTTGGACTCAATGATCCTTATGGGTCCTTTTCAACTTGAGATAGTCTATGAATCTGTGATTAAAAAAAAGTTGGATCACCTTCCCATTGAGGAATAATTACTGAGTACACAGACTCATTTTATCTGTGGGTGCGCAACAGCCTGGCATAAAGGATATATGATTATTAAGCATGTGCTAATAGTATTTAAAAAAACCCAGCAATTTTAAGGGTTATGACCATAAAAGGACAGTCATACTGATCAGAACAGGGTTTTTGCTAGCTTGTAAACTGTCTCAACCATGGCCTTAAGGTGATGTCCAGCAAAGGATGAGCACAGAGGCTGCTTGACTGAAATACTGTCTGAGATTTCAGATTTCCTGAGTCTGATATGCTTTATTTAATCCTCAAGGCATATGTGGATCTCTTATCCTAGTGTTTGTCCCATTTCCCATCTAACCCCTGTAAACTTCATATCTGCAGACCCTGTCAGGACCCTGGTGAGGATTTGCCAAGTCTGCTTTCTGCATGAAGAACTGCTCCTTTCATTTGTTTCTTCCAGTACAAAAGCAGGGATATAAAAGGTAGGAAAATCCAGTTTTAGAAAGACTTATCTCTATCAACCTTTTCTCTACTATTTTGTAAATTTCTGTCCTACCTCTCTGCCTGCACATATGCCTGAATTCTTTCCCAGAATGACAAGTCCTAGCTTACTCAGTCCATCCTCATACAAACCACTCCAAAGTTGAACCAACCTTGCTGTCTTTTGCTGATGCTAAATTCAGGGCAGCACAGAGTTAGAACTAATTTAATCCTATCAAGAGCAAGCAGCTGGCATGGTTTCTATAGCTCTCTTTCTCATTTTAAACTGCCTCTCATTTGTTAGTGTAACAGCAGCTACTACCTTCAAGGAACAATTACCTTTTGTGAACTATGGGAGATTACCCTTTGGCTAGTCTGGGTCTCTGCTCCCTCCCAGCTTCTTGTGCCCCTCCTCTTGGCAGAGCATGAGAGACTGAAAAGTCCTTGATGAGGGCAAGTGCTACTGAGGAACAACTAAAACATCCGTGTGTTATCAGCATTACTTACACTAAAGCCAAAACACAACACTGCACCAGCTACTAGGAAAAAAGTTAACTCTACACCAAATGAAACCAGGACACTCACCTTCTTCCCTGGACACTATCTTTGGCATATTTTATTGTACCATTTTAATAGGAGCAAGGAAGAAGTGCCTGCTGCTTAGGTCAGACTATATGAAATGCACAAGTTGAGGGGGGGAGAAAAACTAACACATTCCCTTTTATTAGTCTTGGAGAGCAATGCCTGCCTAGAAATCCCATCTGTGGGCCAACAGTCACAGGTTACAGTTTGGTTTAGTTCAAGCCTAAGGTGACTTCATCAGGAGAGAAGGAATGAGTTTAAGGCTCCATTTCCAGGCCTTAGTACCACATAGCACTTTTCCCAAAACACCTGCTCAGGCCCTTTATGATTCCTGTTCAACTGTATTGTGCTATTGCAGAAGATCACATCATAGAAAATACCTGCCTTAGATGAAACAGCACTTTTTTCCCCATTGACTCTGATTTTTGCCTCATTAATAAGCTATTTTAATAAGTTTTATGAAAGTACTGGTGCACTAACCAGGCACTAACCATACTGCTAACTGTGATCAGTCATCAGTACGGCCAAAAGTAGCTGTTGGTGTGCCTCATGAATAAAGCACGACTTTTTCAGGTTGAACCCCAAGTGATGTGGCTTAAGTTAATCTGTTTTCATTGGAACTGGGTAAGAACATACCCCTGACAAGGTACACTGATCAGACAACAAGAAATAAATTGGGAGGCCTCAGCAATTTGCCTTTGCTGGCTAGTATAGCCATACTTATATCAGATGCACAATTGTGTTCTGGTTTGCAGCCTTCAGTGGGTTAGAATTGAAGTACCTGACAAGGCAGCTCACGCTGCAAATCTAGTTTTCTTTAAAACAGTCTTGCTTCTCAACTCTGCTTTGCTTATTGTGACTGCACAACATTTCTCTTTCGTCCCAGTTTCCTGTATGCATTTTGACAGCTGGTGCTTTAACTCGGAAACAGGGCAGTATGTCAGAAATAAAGGTAAATCTGTACTGCACGGGGGACTTAAGCAAATTGCACATCAAGGCACCAAATCAAATAACTCTCAAGAGGGACCTATGTGTCACTGTATATGGCTTAACCAAAGATAGCTCAGAGTGCAACCAAACACAAACCGAACACAACAACAAAGCAAACACGTTGAACAAACCAACTAACCAAACACAACAACAAAAAAACTACCAACCTAAACTAAATGTTGCAATACATAGAGTAAAAATGGAGATTACAGGAAACATCACACACAACAGGGTGGTGGCATCTGGCACTAAATGCTGTGGCAGTCATCACATTTCAAAAAAAGGGTATCACAGACGTTTTAAAGTTATCTTTACAAATGCATAAGGTGACTGCTACAGGGCACAGGAAACCCTACTGTACTGTACCCAGTAACAGAGCAGGTTTACTGTATAAAGAGATGATGATTAAAGTTCATAATATAACTGTGCCAGAGTGAAAACATCAGGAACTTCTGTCTTCCCATATGCACAATTAATCATCAGTGTACAATGGAACAAGCTAGCTGGGTCTGAAAGATCCCTGTTTCCACATGGTGCCTGTTACTGGCTGCCAGTATAGGAAACTCATGGCCAAAGGTATGGCAGCAATCAAGACTGACAGGTAGTTCAGCATTACAGTAGTTAATTCTGACAGAAAACTTAAACCTCAATGCCTTCGAGGTTTGGCCTATCTTACCCATAAGGAGTAAAGCCGAAGCGGAACACGCTCTGTGTTTAGCACAGGGCACCTCACACACTCTCTGAGGGGTCTGCCACGGACAGAGACGCGGCCAGCAACGGGCAGACCCAAAACCCACCCAGGAGGGGATGCCCTAGGGCTGCAAAAGGGGTTCAGCGCAAGTCGCAAAGCGGGTGCACCCGAGGCCCGCGGGGTGCCGGTGCT
>NW_009937853.1:0-10983 GCF_000696875.1 Nestor notabilis
GGTAGGACAAGGGGTAATGGGTTTAAACTTAAACAGGGGAAGTTGAGATTTGATATAAGGAGGAAGTTCTTCACAGTGAGGGTGGTGAGGCACTGGAATGGATTACCCAAGGAAGTTGTGAATGCTTCATCCCTGGCAGTGTTCAAGGCCAGGTTGGACAGAGCCTTGGGTGACATAGTTTAGTGTGTGGTGTCCATTCCCATGGCAGGGTGTTGGAACTGGATGATCTTAAGGTCCTTTCCAACTCTAATTATTCTATGATTCTTCTATTACCAGTGTTCTAGCACTCCATATAAGCAAATCATTCAAACATCTAAAAGATCACCAGATCTAAAAGAGGAAAGTCTAATAACTAAAGACATGTTTCTCGGTCATACAAGTTTAGTTTGTATTCCTGTTACTCTTTTGAGAAAGTCTGGACAAAAGGTTATTTTTCTAAAAAGTTCTGCAAGGTTTTAAACTCAGGGAAGGTTAATACCACTAGCATACCCTGCAAATATGGGGAATAACCTACAAGGTCATCATTTAACAACTGGAGGAAAATGGCTCTTTGGTCATAGTTTTGAGATGATAGTGGGGAGAACCAAAACATGCCATACTGTAACAAAAGGAATGCTCTACCAGAGTAAAAGAAATGTTCAGAAGAGTGTATTTAAGTCAATTCAAGTAGGTTGAGGAACTTCCATTTCTTTTTCTTATTATACAAAACAGACCTTTCATGGGAGAAAGGAAAAACGTTTTTTATCAGTATCATCCATAATGCAGGGAAGTGAAGAAGGTCCCCAGCATGCCATGGCTAAGGGTTTGTATACAAATTGTTCTCTTAAGCTTATAAGTAAGTAAAATACAAAGGAAACAGTCTTCCCTTTTGTGAGAAAACAGACCACAGAAGTTAAAAGAGACAAAGATTTTTGTCATACAGGAAAGATCAAAATAAAATCAAATTATCAAAGATCAAAAATAAGGGTGGAATTATGTTGCCTCTTGTTATGTGGTATCACAGCGCAACTGCGCAGCTGCAAAATCCAACTCTTCTGAGCTATGGATTTCTGTTTCCTCTTACATTTTTGTCTAATAATGAAAAAAAGTTATGCTAGTGAGTGGTCCAGAATCTAATACTTTTACCTCATGCTTGTCTTTAGATATATCTTTTTTTCTTTTAAATTTTTCTTCTATAGCAGCTTCTTGTCTGTCAATCTCTTCTATCCTCTTCATATCTTCCTTTATTTTCTTGAGTTTCTCTTTTTGCTCTTCCTCTAGCTCACCATATATTGATTTAATCCTGTCCTGTTTATTAAAATACATGTAGAATTAGCTTTCAGTATTTCAAAAGAAGTAGAACATGAAAAAATCCATATCTGAAAGAACATTTATGCTCTTAAGTAAATACCAAGAATAGAACAAAAGATAACAAATACAATGTAAGGTCATTAAAAATGTCTTCAAAATGAAGGAAAAGCTGACCGTTAAATTAACGTATGTCAGAAGCTGTTGAATACAAAATGCTGAATACCTAGCTAACACAAATATAGCAGAGGAATCAGGAAGAAATATTAGGAAATGTAAAAATGACATTGAAGCAGATGATGAATTTACAGTATTATTTAAACAAACAGCAGAAAAGAAGTCCATAAAAAAGAAATTAAAATTCCAAATATTAAAAGTGAAAATTCTTTCTGATGGGAAACATAATCACCATAGGCATGTTCCCAGTTATTTGTATCTTTTTTTTTTCAAAAGGAGTGAAGAAAGAGAAGGGAAACACTGAAGACTGAAATGGAACAAACATTGGAAAATAAATGAACACTCATCAAGGTTGGGAAATACAAGATCAAGCATACACCCACTCCAAACTTCTCCCTCCACCAAAAGAAATAAAGAAATATTATGCACTATCTACTCTGTTCTTCAGAATGGTCAGGTCTTACATATACTTGCAATTTCTAATATCCAAAATTCACCATCACTTGAACTTAGACAGTTAGTTTTCTGTGTAGCAAAGAGAATACACAATATCTGATACTGAGACAAAGTACTTTTCGAAGTACTATGCTAGGTGGTAAATAACTCATTTTTCTAGTTTTGAATCATAGCCTACAAAAATAGTTATCTTTACCAAGAGTATTTCAAGTAGGAAATGCAGTATAATTTCTGAATTCCTATAGAATGGCACAATATTAGGTAAAGTTACAGATAACATTCCATGTGATGTTATGGTTAGTAGGCAGAATGGACAAGCTTCCCAGAAAACCACTAACATTTCTGGATCTGTGTTGCTTTATACCCAGATGGCATTAGGTGGTTCCCTTTGTCTATCTCAGTACAGAGTCTCATCTAAACTGCTATACACTGTGACAGTCACTAGTTAATGATAGCTTTTGCATTTTCAACATCCTTTGACATCATCATAAGTTTTGTCAAGAAAAAAAACTCTTGACATCAAGGATATGAAGGTGGTCTAACTCAGAGAAATGAGGCTTTTGGAAAAAAAAAAAAATAGGCTTAGTTGAAACACAACTTTAGAGCCAACTTAGAAGAAGTATAAGGTGCATCTCAGGAACCTCCTTATCCTGAAAAAACACAAACTACCATGAAAAAGCAATTCTGAGTACAAAATTTACTTTCCCTTAGGAAAGTGTTCTTTCATTTCTACCTGTAAAAGGAGAGGGCTAAAAATGCCACTGAATTTCTTTGCCAAGAATCAAGACAAAGAAAGAAGCTTTCTAGTTTCAATGAGTAATCAAAAAAGTATTGACTACCAAATAGGGACAAAGAGGTTTGGAAGCACCAAATCAATCCCATCATACTGTGACAGTCATGCCAGAGTCAGGCCCAGAGACGTTCCCTCCAGCCTTCTCTGCAGCAAAGCCTGAGAATCAGAGGGAAGTTGTGCATCGACCACAAATGCATGTGATTGATAGAGAACTTGTGCACCACCTGGCTTAGAAGAGGAACATTCAACACTTTCTGCTAATGTCTGGGATGAACAGGAACTGCAAAATGTCTCTTGGGGCTTGTCTTTCTAGAAATTGGATGTGTAGATACTAGATTCTGCTATTGAACTCTACGGTTCAAAGTGACAGAATGGAAGAGAACAAGCTTAATAAAAGCAAAATGGGGATTGTGACTATTCAGAAGCAAATAAAAAAGGTTCAGACTTCTCTCTCAAACAAAAAGGAACAAAAATCTCAGAAGGACTTCTGGTCATCACAGGAAATCCAACATTCAATTCTAAAGAAAAATAGCCTTTGACAGCTCTCGGAGTAAATCTCTTCTATCTGAGACCACTGCAAAAGCAGCCAAAGGTGGTTTCTGACTCAAGGACTTGCAGTATAAGACTGAAATGCCTCCCTGCAGTTCTGGCCATATCCTCCCCTTGAGGAGGAAGGAGCAGCAGACACAATGCGTGATAAACTGACTGCAATACCCATTACTCATCCCCCTACACTGCTGGGTGTGGGGGAGGAGGTAGAGAAAAGTTAGAGCAAAGCTGAGCCCAAGAAGAAGGGAAGGGTGGCAGGAAGGTGCTTCTAAGATTTGGTTTCATTTCTCATTTGCCTGCTCTGATTTGATTGGCAATAAATTAAACAAATTTACCCAAGTTGAGCCTGTTTTGCCTGTGACAGTAATTGATGAGTGATATCTCCCTGTCCTTATTTTGACCCATGAGCCTTTCATTGTATTTTCCCTTTCCTGTCCAGTTGAGGAGGGGAATGATAGAGCAGCTTCAGCGGGCACCTGACATCCAGCCAGGGTCAACCCCACCACATCAGGCCTCTGTATTATTGGACTGAAACTTTGAAGGAAACATTGACTTTGTTTTTCTGGCATCATAGAGACTGAAGGAGCAATAGCTGGAAAGTTGCTGCTCAGACAGAATCCAGAGCTTGGTTCTAACAACCTCACTTTAAGGATTCCTATGTCTTGCTGGTGGCACTGAGTGCAGAGATTAAGGACTTCTTCAGAAAACAGTCCTGGAGCTTCTACTAGTGCTTGAGGCTTTAAGACCTTGTATTTATTAGAACAGTTTGAATATGACCATTATCCATGATCTTGCAGAAGACAACTGATGGTATCCATCTGACAAAGGATAGATATAGATAGAATACTCCTTTGGTGATGTCAAACTTTCAGTCAGAGAAGCTAAAGAAATATTGAAGATACACTTGCCTGAGGGTGGCTGAAAAGCATCACTGAAATCACTCTTTTGTTCCAAAAAAGGAATACCAAAGTGTGTTACATGAATTTAGCAGTTTCACATAAGGAGAAAATAAATGGTGTCAGGGCTGCCTTATTTCACATATGCACACATCAATATATTGCAGTGGTAAAATGGTAAAGGTCTGATTGCAGTTTCTACAGAAACTGAAGAAAAAACCACAAATTCAAATGGTAATGTAGCGTATACTGATTATTTAGTAATAATTTAGGGTTCTTATATAGCAAACTGGAAATTATTGTGAATAACTGAATAACTTTTTGTTTACAAATAAAGTGTTTCATGTTTTCATGAGTATTTAAATTTTCCTAGTTGTTAAACATCAGGCGTTGTTACTTAGCAAAACCTTTTAGCTTTTTATGTGAGCTGGTCACATGGTACTCGAAATTAATTCATGGGAGGAAGGGAAAGAAGATAGAAGAATTGAGACAAGTAAAACGATTAATGTCATGTTTACCTGAATCACTTTCCAAACTCCTTTTTGAGCTTGAATTTCCTTTTTAAGATCCAACTCCGAATTCTTAGGGGAAAGAAAACAGAAGGAAACAAGTTAAGGGACAACAGCAACAGAAATTTAAGATTAACATCACAGTAAAGAGGAGCATAGCTTTACAATTTTTTCTCAAGTATCATAAAACTATACTTAAAAAGAAGAGTCTCAGTCACAAGAGGTAAATAAATATAGACCATACTATAATTTAAAAGTAAAAGTTTATTACTTTTCTAGATTTAATGTGATTTATTTTTGGTAGCATAAAATAAACAGACAACTACATTGAGAAGCTGTCCTGTCTTACCTAAATGGATATTGAATATCAAATGTTCAAAATTTTAAAATCTCAGTGCCTTCTACATTTTACAGGATGGGACTTTTTTTTTGTAATTTCAAGTGAAAAACTGAACATGTTTTAACCCCTTTTTCTGTACAACCATCCTACTCATATCACTTCTAGGATAACAGATGTGTATCACATTAGTATAGTTTGCACCTTGCAAATCTTTGATACATACATAATCTGAATGTATGTGAGATTAGCAGACCATCATAACTATATCTTATTACAATCTAATTCAAACCCTAATTGGGGTTCTGCCTTTTTATGTGAATTTAGGGAGTGGAAAACTGATTATTTATGCAAAACTAGACGCAACATGGCCAAAAACAAAGAACCAAAGAGATGGACTCAATCAATGCTAATAGTGAAACACACTTATTCAAGATGCTTTATTCACATCCATATCTGCTCTTTGGAAGTGCATATGCCATCAGCACTTGGAGAGGGAGGTTTCTGTATAACGAGGTCATAACCATCTCCCAGATGCCACATACATAAGAAATACAAAAACAGGTGCCAGACATCCCCATATATTCTCAAACCACAAATCCCAAGGATTGTTAAGAACTTCAAGGAAATAGAAGTAATGGAGACCAATGTTCATGTGAAAAACACATCCTATAATCAATGACTAAAAGCCTTTTTTTCCATACAAACGTTTACACACTGGCTCCAAGGATAACTCCAAGCAACAATTTATGTGGCCCTGCCCTCCCACCACCACCTCCTTACCAACATGTACATATAATGTATCTCAATCGAAATCGTGAGTCTGTTAGGCAAACTGTGGCATCTGGACTACTCTCCAAAATGCAGCAGCATTTTGAATGACTAATGATAACACTTGGAGATTGCATGAATAAATTTTTCACTCTATTCAGTAGCCCAAGGATACAGTTTAACTGGTGGTTACAGACATGTTTTTCAGACACTCCAGGGGGTCAACAGAATATCAGTAGAGACCAGGCAGTCAGCCATAAATTGGACCTTCATTTATATGATCGTATTCAAAATTCACCAGTACTCAACTGTTACTTCGGTAGAGAAGTATCTTACCTTCTGTGCATCTGCTCACAGTCCCTGTGTATGTCTTCATGTGAGTATGTATTGCTTTAAATCATTATAAATGCAATGCTTTCGCTAATTTATGGTAACTAAAACCCACTACAACAATGGTAACTTAAAACTGTTGACAGAATGGTTATTTTCCAAGTGGTAGTAATGAAGGTATTAATTAACAAAGGCACTTGATCAACTTGAGTGGTGCTAGAAAGCAATCATTATTGAAGGCAGGATCACTAGTAATGGCTTCATGTAGAAGTTAAGTTCTACCAGCAAGTAAACCATAATACCTTCAGAATGAAATTCCATCTCTAGCCATAAATGCATAGCTTTGAGATACATTTCTGACTGAATACATGCCCAGGATGTTAACACTAGCTATGACTTGAGAAGAGAGCTTAAGGAACAACAGAAATACAAGAAGTGTATGTAGTCAAATGTAAAAATGTAGTAATTTTAAAATGTAGTCAAATTAAAAAAAATTCTTATAAAAATTAGAGGAGTTTATTATAAACTTTATGAGGAACAGCTAGAAGAACAAACACTTGCAAGCTAGAGGGAGATTACTTACAGGTATCATATTGGAGGCCCAAAGTACATGCAAGCCAAGTTTTGCCAGATACTTTGGAAATATCAAAAAGGAAATCAACACCACTAAACAGAAGAGAAGCTATTAACAGCAAGATAAAAATGTGAAATTATATCTAAAAAAAGAAAAAGAGAAAAGATCCTGAACTTTGCCTATTGAAACCTAAAAATACCATCAGGTGAACTAAATAAGAGTTTTGGAAAAACCTGCAAGGGACATAGAACAAGTCCTTTTCCAAACACATCTGATAGGAAGCCTGCTAGACACAATGTAAGGCCAACAGATCAGAAGCACTTAAAGACAGACTTAATATGAATCACTCAGAAAACAGGATATGATAAGGGGAAAATGCCCTAATTCCAAAGGAAATAAAGCCTGCAAATTTTATTATTATGTATTATGTATTATATATTTATTATATATCAATTATTATGAAAAAAAGAATTAGCTGACACATGGAAATTTTGATGCATAAGAGAGGAATCAGCATCACTGGGAAATACTGCTTGAAAATTCATCAGTTTTCTGAAGGATTTAAGAAGTGTGTGGAGAAGAGATATCTGGGTGATACAGTCTCCCTGGACTCCTAAATGATATTTGATAAAGTATTATATGAACAATTAATTCATTTCCCAGGAGTGAGGTGTCCCTGCCTCACTCTGTCCTTTATTGTGACCTGTGACCTGCCATTATCTGTGACCATTTACTAACCAATTCATTTTCTCTTCCAGAGACTACTGTTATTTGCTATTTTTTATGTGTTTTAAAATACACAGTTAAAATCATATGGGATTTTTTCTTATATTATGTTGTTTGCCAAATAATTCTCTGATACAGAGAACATTATTTTCAGTTCTTCCACTCTAAAAAATGAATTTAATTAAAAAATCTACCTTGAAAGAGATTTCTTCTGCAATTTTGGTTTTTTTTAGTTCCTCATAGGTTTTTTTTGTTTCACTGTAGGACAATTCAGCATTAGAGACATCTTCATTTAGTCTTTCTAGTCGCTGTTCAGTCTTACTTATGCTTTTGCAGATAGTTTCGATTTCTGACTCATATGCTTTCTTTCTTGCTGAACTGTTGAAACAAAATAGACAACATTACATTTCATCGTATAAAGTATATTGATTAAAATAAAATTAAACCCCATTTTTGAATAGGTAAAGCTAAACCATTTTAAAATCAAAAGCAGTATTTTATCAGCCTGCTATTTTATGCTGAATACACCAGGCTCTACCTCAAAACTTTAGTGTCTTTATTGATGAGTCTAAGGCCAGATAGTTCATTAATATGAAACAATTATATGTACACAATCTTTTTATTTTCCTGTATATCTATACTGTTAACCTGCATCATAGAATCATGGAATGGCTGAGGTTGGAAGGAACTTCTGGAGGTCATCTGGTCCAACTACCCTGCTCAAGCCAGGACCATGTACAGATGTCTTTTGAATATCTCCAAAGATGGACAATCTACAGCCTGTATCAGCAACCTGTGTTAGTGCTCTGTCACCTTCACAGTGAAAAAGTGTTTCCTGATGTTCATACAGAACCTTCCATGTTTTCGTTTTTGCCCATTGCCTCTGGTCCTGTCAGTGGACACCACTGAAAAGAACATGGCTCCATCCCCTCTGCACCTTTCTTTCACTATTTATATACATTAATAAGATCTTCCCTGTTCCCTCTATCTTCCAGGCTGAGTAGTCCCAGCTCTCTCAGGCTTCCCTCATGTGGCAGATGCTCCAGTCCCTTCATCATCTTCATCACCCTTTGTTGGATGTACATCCGTGTTTCTATTGTACTGGGGAGCCCAGTATTCCAGGTGTTGCCTCACCAGTGATGAGTAGAGCAGTAGAATCACCTCCCTTGACCTCGTGGCAACATTGTTCCTGATGCAGCCCAGGATGCCATTTGCCTTCTTTGCAGCAGTGGCATATTGCTGGCTCATGCTCAACTTGGTGTCCACCAGGACCTCCAAGGCCTTTTCTGACAAGCTGCTTTCCAGCTGGGTGGCCCACAGCATGTACTGGTGCATGGAGTTGTTCATCCCCAAATGCAGGACTTTGCACTCCTCCTTGTTGAACTTCATGAGGTGCCTTTCACCCCATTTCCGCAGCCTTTTGAGATCTCTCTGGATAGCAGCATGGCCCTCCAGTGTATCAGCCACTCCACCCAGTTTGGTATCATCAGCAAACTTACTGCAGGTACACTCTGGCCCATCATCTAGGCCATCAGTGAAAATAAACAGGACTGGATCCCTGGGGTACACTGCTAGTTACTGGCCTCCAACTTGACTTTATGCCACTGAGCACCACCCTTTGGTGTTGGCCATTAATTCAGTTTTCAGTACTGTCTGCTCATCCAGCCCATACATCAACTGCTTGTCTATGGCCGTCTTAATGGTAGACAGTGTCATAAGCCTTACTGAAGTCCAGGTAGACAATATCCACTGCTCTCCTCTTGTCTGTCAGGCCAGTCCACGTCAAGCATGACGTCCCTTTGGTGAATCCGTGCTGACTACCCCTAACAACTTTCTTGTCCTTGTGAAATGTGCCCAGAAAATGGTTTCCAGGATTATCTTCTCCATCACCTTCCTGGGGATTGAGGTTGAGGCTGACTAGCCTGCAGTTCCTTGGGTCCTCCTTCTTGCCTTTCTTGAACATAGAAGTGACATTTACTTTCCTCCAGTTCTCAGACACTTCTCCTAGTCAGTTATTGAGAGTGACCTCACAATAACATCCCTCAGCACTCATGGCTGCATCCCATCAAGGTCCATAGACTATGTATGTCCAGTTTGCTTAAGTATTCCCTGACCTTAAGTATTCCTCTTCCACAAACAGTACGGTTTCCTTGCTCCAGCCTTTCCCCCTCATCTCTGGGACCTGAGACTCCTGAAGACTGGATCTTGCTAATAAAGACTTAAGCAAAGAAGGTATTCAGTACTTCATCTTTTTCCATGTGCTGTGTCATCAGGTTCCATGTCTCATTCAGCAATGGGCTCACATTTTCCATAGTCTTCCTTTTGTGACCTATGTACTTAGAGAAGCCCTTTTTGTTGCCTTTGATATCTTTTGCCAGATCAATTCCATTTGGGCTTTGGCCTTCCTAATTCCACCTCTGCATGATCAATATCTCTGTATTCCTCCTGAGTTACCTACCCTGGCTTCTACCCTCTCTATGCTTCCTTTTCTTGTCTGAGTTTTGCTGGTAGCTCCTTATTCATCCATGCAAGTGTCCTGGCATTTTTCCTGCCTTCCTACTCATTGGAATGGACTGCTTTTGAGCTGGAAGGAGGTGATCCTTGAATATTAAACAGCTTTCTTGGGTCTTCCTTCCAAAATATAATATAAAACTACCAATTATGGATGAGAAGAAAGTGGCAAGAACAGCCCTTTTATCTGAAAATGTTGAAATTGATCAAAGATCTTATAATCTGTTTTATAATAAATGGCCATGTCTAGGGTACTTCATATTAGTGCAGTGGTCCAGGTTAGTCATGCAGCTGAATAAATAAAATTCCTATGTTGCTATTTGCAGAATTCTCAGATGACATAAACCAGTTTATTTATATATAAATAAACTTTTAGTAGAAGTAAACTTAAAATACCATTTGATTAGACTGTCAGATTACACAGCGAAAAACAAACTGAATCATATACAGAAAACCTACAGGTAAACATTGATATTGCTTTGACTGACAGAATATAACCTTTGTATTGTTAGAACTTAATATATTCAATGGAACGTTTCTTTGTAGAAAGATGGGATTACTGAAAAGTTTTTACTACCACTGAGTACCCACTGAATTAGAATGATAAATCTAAATGGTACTGTAAGGATCTTTACAGGATATACAACATTGTTTCCGATACTTAATCTGCAATCTCACAACAGTCTGGCACTGTCCATACATTTTCTTCGCTGAATTAATGGCCAGAATATTTCTCTTACTTTAATACAGGGTGCCATTTTTTTTGTTAAATGAAGGAAAAATAATTCACCTTATCTTAAATTCACAAGCAAACATCTATTCCATGATTCTATGGTTTGTTAAAGATACTGTAAAAACCTGTAATAGCCCTAATAAACTGAGCTCAACATGAAAGAAAGATAGCTATCATGTCTGCAAAGGTTTAATCCCAGATGTGGGGGGCACCACACCATAATTTCACTACTTGAAAGTTGTGGTACTCTAGCCACTGGACGGTAAATACTGACACACTTAAGTGTCGATAGTTTAATAATTTTTTTGCACCAGCCGGGAATCGAACCCGGGTC
>NW_009937854.1:0-80375 GCF_000696875.1 Nestor notabilis
ATAGCGGTGGCAGTCGGGCAGAGAAGTGATTTGTTTGATGGGGACTGAATTACCGAAAGGCATTAAGAGGCGCCTGTGAGCGGAACTTCCTTAGTGTTAGCTATGAATTGAGAGCGCATAGAAAGGGTTTTTTGTTGTGTTATTTTGTTTATTTCGTCTTACTTGCCCTTCAGGCTGTGTTTATCTTTAAATTTCTATTATTGGTGAGGTAAGTTCTAACTAGTTTTGACCTTTTCGACACCGGAGGAAAGAATGCGCCTTGACTTCAGATAGCTCTTAAAATTATGCTTCAAAAAGGTGTCCTGTTCTTACAATGCAGTACACCTCCAAAAAAAGAACACCGATTCTTTTATTTTATTTTTTAACTTAACGTTGGGGACTTTTTTTTTTTTAAGGAAAAGAAGTCTGACTGAAGAGACACGACTTCTGGGTTTAGTGCCTTCTTAGGGCCTTCACTGTACTTCTGAAAACATAAGTTAGTGGAGAGTTGGGATAGAAATTTCACATCTTCTTCCAGCCACTGGAATATATTTGCTGTCAGTGACGTGCTTTAGGCAGTGTTACGTGTTCTCATATGCCTTTTTTCTTCTTTTTTCTCCAAAGGTAGTGAAAAAGAAAATCTCAAGATGAGTAAAAAGCCTCCCAATCGTCCTGGAATCACATTTGAGATTGGTGCTCGCTTGGAGGCACTGGACTATTTACAGAAATGGTATGGAAGACCTTGTACGCTATGTGCTAAGAGCATAATTGCTTTGTGTATGTTGTATGTTTTGGTGTCTAGTTATAAGATCTTGTGCAGCTGTTAATTGGCTGCTTCACACATGAACTTTATGAATTTCCGTGTAATAAGTCCATTAAACCTGTTGGCTTGTAGGAAAAATTCTCTCTTCAGAAATCAAACTAAACTTTGCTATGGCTTTTCCTTTGTTTGCTTTTAGTTGCTTGTGCAACTGTAGTAAGCAAAGAGCATTTCCAGAGTAGTGTGGAATGCAGTGTCATGTGTGAGAGGATGGGTGTGTTAATGTGGTAAACTTCTGTGACTTAAGACTTAGGTTTAGTTTCAAGGCGTGTGTGTGAATGTGTTTTTGTGTTCAGTTATCAGACTTAAAATCATTGAGAGGCTTGCGTTGGAAGGGACCTTAAAGATCATCTAGTTCCGTAGGTTCATAGAACTGATGTTAACAAAAGAAAACATCCTTAATTGGAATTCATGGACTAGGCAAGTACGACTGCATTTGTATCAAACAGTTGGAGAAGCAAAGTGCTTAAAATGGTGCGTCTGGAACCACCCAGTCATATCGTGAGGAGGAGTCAAGACTCTAACATGGGAATTTGGGCACAAGGACCATGCTACACAGCATGTGTGTTGTGAAAGGAGCTGTTAGGTTGAAATACACTGTTAGGCCAAATGGTACTAATATAAGTGGGCTGCTCTCATGATGTGTACTGGCCATGCTATTTGAGTTTGAAGAATCACTGTTTTTAAGTAGATGACAGAGGAAGTTGGTGCTTCTACCCAGAAGTGTTGTAGCTGCTCTCTGATTAATTAGGGCTAAGAAACGTAGGAGCCTGTACCTGCTTTTCGCTTGCATTCCTGGAGAGCCAAGTATGTGCTTGTAAATATCTGATCCTGCTAACTCCCAAGTTACTTGATAGGGAAGTCTGTGTTTTATTTACATGTTTACTCCAGTAGTTACATGCTCTGTATAAAGAGTTGGGTTAAACTTTTTATCAGTAGAGCTGTGATTTTAATTAGAGCAAAAGTGTTTTAATAAATGGTCTCTAAAGGGAAGTGTGGTTTACAGAACAGTTCTTGTTCTGACCTGTTGCTGTAGAGTGGGTTTTCAGCATCCTGATTCTATAACTGAGTGCTAGGATCATGAAACCAGCTGAATAGTGCTATAAAGGTAGAATAATTTTAATAGAACTTTTAATAGCAACTTTTGTGAATAGAGAAAACTAGTTAATGTAGCTAAAGAAGAAAAGTTAATATGTAAAAATAGCTTTGGCTTAATTGTATCCAAAACCCATCACTGAATATCTAGTGTGTAGTTTGTATCAAGACTGCCCAGCCTTAAGGGTTGGGTGTCAGTTCTGCAGTACTTGTCTAGGCTTGGCCTGGTCAAGGCCCTGTCTTAAGCTCTGCAACTGAGTTACTTGGTATTTTCAGGCAGAAGAGAATTTATCCTTAACTTTCTAGGAGCTGATTCTTCATCTGTACTACTAGGTAAAGTTTATCTGCGTGTCAACCTCTGTGGTGCCATATACAGGAGGTTAATACTACAATCTTGCAGTTACAGCAACACTGAAAACAGGACTATTTCAAATGAAATACTACTCATGTACATAACCAAAGAGCCTGTGAGAGAAAGCCCACTGTCGTGTTCTTGTTATTAGGATGACACGGGCTGGAATAATAGTCCATGCGATTTTTTTCTTAGCCTTCTGTTGCTTAGGGGGGTGGTGGATGTTTTTTAAACTCTTTCTATATATAAGCTGTATGCATTCCCCTCATCTGCATGCAAAAATACATACTTCAAAGAAAATAAAGTTGCTGAACTCACATGAAATCTCTTTCTATTTCTTAACAAAACCACAGTTGAAGCTCAGTAGTATTGCTTAGCTCAGTCTTTCTATGAGTGATGAATTGAGAACACTTGCTGAAAAATAATGTTTGAACGTGGTTTATTTTTTGTCCTCCATTTTTCTGAAAGCCTGCTGCCGTTTAAAGTGTTCATGACCTGTTAAAATGTTAATCAAGAAAGGCTTCTAGAGGATGGTAAAAATGTAGTAAGGTCTGGTTTTGCTTTCTGAGGCACTTCTGCAGGTCTTAAATTTTCATCTGTGCAGTACTTGCTGAAATTCACCTCAGGGAATCCGGTGTTCCATTTGAATTCTGAAACTTTGGAGAGGGTATTGTGTGCCTATTTATTGCTTAAAACCCCTGTAATTTTAAATGAGGTAGTTTTTGCAGACAGTGGGTCACTGAGATGGTTTGGCATGAGCAACTACCGAGCAGAAGAAAGCCTGGTCAAACTGATCAGCAGAGACAGGCTGTCAGTGAGCTTTACTGGGGACATAACTGCAGTCTCTTCTTCATCGAGTGCACCAGAGCGCTGCTGCAGGGGAGGTCATCTTGCACAATGAAATCACTTGTTACTGTGACTGATGTCATCTACCTGGACTTCTAGAAAGCATTTCACACTGTCCCGCATAACATCCTTGTCTTTGAGCTGGAGAGGCATGGATTTGACAGATGGACCACTTGGTGCATAAGGAATTGGCTGGGTGAATGTACTCAAAGAGTTGTGGTCAATGGCTTGGTGTCCAGATGACCACTGATGTGTGGTGTCCCTCAGGGGTTGGTGTTGGGACTGATCCTGTTCAACATCTTTGTTGCTGACATGGACAGTGGGATTGAGTGTGCCCTCAGCAAGTTTGCTGACAATGCCAAGCTGTATGGCTTGGCTGATACATTGGAGGGAAGAGATGCCATCCAGAGGGACCTGGAACATGCTTGTGAGGTGGCTGGTGCCAACTTCATGAAGTTCAGCAAAGCCAAGTGTAAGGTCCTACACGTGGGCCCTGACAACTACAGTCTGTGCAGAAACTGGATAAGGAGTAGCCCTGAGGAGAAGGACTTAGGAGTGTTAGTCAACAAATAGCTCAACATGAGCTGTCAGCGTGCGCTCACAGCCCAGAAACCAACCATGTCCTGGGCTGCATCCAAAGGAAGTGTGACCAGCAGGTCGAGGAGATGATTATTCCCCTTTGCTTTTGTGAGACCCCACTTGGAGTACCTCGTTCAGCTCTGGGGCCCCCAGCATAAGAAGGGCATGGACCTGTTGGGGCAAGTCCAGAGGAGGCCACCAAGATGATCAGAGGGCTGGAGCACCTCTCCTATGGAGACAGGCTGAGAGAACTGGGCTTGTTCAGTCTGTGGGAGAGAAGACTGGGGAGACCTTATAGCAGTCTTCTGGTACCTGAAGGGCCTACAAGAAACCTGGAGAGGGACCTTTGACAAGGGCATGTAGTTATAGGACAGAGGAGAATGGCCTTAAGTTGAAAGAGGGGAGATTTAGATTAGATTCAGGGAAGAAATTCTTCCCTGTAAGGGTGCTGAGGTGCTGGCACAGGGTGCCCAGAGAAGCTGTAGCTGCCCCATCCCTGGCAGTGTTCAAGGCCAGGTTGGACACGGGCTTGGAGCAACCTGCTCTAGTGGAAGGTGTCCCTGCCCATGGCAGGAGGGGTGGAACTGGATGAGCTTTAAGGTCTCTTCCAACCCCAACTATGAATTTAAGTTCAGTTAAGCAAGCTGTGAAATGCAGCTCTAATCAAAATCAGGATCATCTGGCAGCTGTTAGTGAATGAGATGGGATTGACTTGATAGTAGACAATAATTCAATATAAATGAGATGATCAGGGCCTGGTGTATAAGACCTGCGAAGAAAGGGTGAGGAAACTATCTTGGAGAAGGCTAGAGGAGACCCACTATCAGCCTTCCAGCACTTACAACAATGTCATCAAGGACACTTAGCCAAGCTCTCCGCAGTAGTGTGTGGCTGAAGGACAAGAGATAACTGGCAGAAGTGAAAACAAGTAATTCAGGCTAGGTACAAGGCAAATCATTTTCCCCATGGGGCAGTCAAGCAGTGCATCAGGTTGCCCAAAGAGTTTGTGGAGTCTTCTGCATTGGAGGTTTTCCAGACTGGTCTGGCTAAAACTCTGGAAAACCTGGTCTGATCCCATAGCTGACTCTGCTTTGAGTGGGAGGTTGGACTTTTTTTGGTAAGAGGCTTTCTGAGGTCCCTTCCAACTTGGATTATCCTATGATCTCATCCAAAAACTAATACATGTGCACACACCCCCCTATGCCTCTCGCTGGCAGATGAAGCAGCAGTAGAACTGCAGATGTCTGCAAGTACGTGCCCGTTTGGAAGACTGGTTTTTAAGCTGTTAGCCCCCACAAGCAGGACACAGCCTTTTTAGAGCTGCTGTCTTTAAATAAGCTTCTTTTTTTTCCCCCCTGTCTTTTGTGGCTCTAGTTCTCTACTGGTTGTCCCATAAGTGCCAGATATTGCTTTGAGAAAACCAACCCTGTTAACTTTTCTTAGCCAATATTCTATGTTAATCTGCTTGATCTAAACTTGTAAGTTAGGTAATGAAGTACAGATATATGGCCCTTTGTGCAGTTCTGGAATGGAAACAGCTCACTAAAGTAGGTTAGTTATCAAAGCAATAGCACTTTGATTTTAGTATATTTGATTATTTGGCTAGATTAGTATGGAGGAGGCTTTTTGTCCTGAAAGACTTTGGGAAATCTTACTTTGTACAGTCCTTGCTTTGGCATTTCAATTGATTGGGTTACCTGCCAGCCAAGTATTTGAAAGGGCTATGAAGACTGCTTTATATTGATACACTACAATATATGTAATTAAAAGTGAGGTAGAAATAGATGTTTACAGATTTTGCAGATACCTGAAGGCTGTTTGTGGACAAATCAGAATGGAGGGTGTTTGGGTTTGTATCATTTACAAGGTGGAAGGAAAGACTTCTTACGCTGTTACTGTGAAGGCAGGAAGTATGTATGTTTTCAGACTTTGTAGGTGCCAACTTGGGGCAAATTTAGTAACATTTTTGCATCCATTTTTACAGTTTGAAATAACTTGTCCCACGTCACAGGACAATTCACTTCTTTTTTGGTCACTTTTGAAGGGTCAAAAGGAAGATGATGTAAAAATGAAGAACGCCATCCATGTGGCCGGTAATGCGTTGAGTGAGTTGGAGGAGAAAATGGTATTTTCTCTTTTACACTTACAAAAACTGAACACTTCCCATTAATTTTTACTAGATGAACATTGGAGCATTATTGTTGTCTGACCAATGCTTCATAGTGTACTTTTTGTAAGCCATAATTTTGCAGCTTTGCATAAGTGTTGCATAATTCTTATGGGTTGGAATCACTGGAACCTGAGCATGGGGAGTATGCAGTACATAAGCTGGGCAGATACCATCAGCTAACAATAGTTTTCCTGTTCTCTCTTAAAAACAAGAACAAAACTCCCTGAAATTTGGACGAGACTTTATTTGGGACTATTAAATATTATTTCTATTAAAAAAACACATCTAAAATTTTCAGGTTATTGTTTCTTCCCACAAAAAGAGCATTGTCAATATTGAACTGGAGTTTGGTGGTGTGGTTTAGGTTTTTTCCTGTGAAAAGTAAAGACTTTTTCCTCAGTTTTTTAGAGTATGTTTTTCTGGTTTTTACTGAACAAATGTTGGCAAATCTGTTTGTATACCAAATTCATTCTGATCCCTTAGGGTGGGGTACTTGTTGGGTGTGAATGGGGAGAGTTGACCTGACTGGAAGGTTGTTAGGACCTTGGACCCCGTTATCCTTTGGCGCTGTGGAGTGATGTTTATATTCCCCTTTCTAGTACTTCTTCATAATCCCTACTTGCAGCTTTGCCATGGAAGGGACTTCTACATCAAATTTCTCATGTGTATGAGCTGTAACCATCTTCATCTTCTCTGTACCCAATAAATCTAAACATTTCTCTTAGCCACAGTCAAAGCTTTCCTGTATTCACTGTAACTAGAATTCTTTAAAAAGGCAGATAAAAGGAATACGTTGCCATTTTCTCTTCTATTAGCAGGAAATTCATACTTGCCTTTGAAGTATTTGTATAACTTCGCAATATATGGAATGGATTATATTCAGTACAAGCTCGAACTATAACACCAGAAAAATGTTTCTGCGCAGTGTGAAATTTGTAATAGTAAATTCTGCAGTATATATGCTCTGCTCTTTTCCACTGTGGGATCAGCATTGTGAAATATTGTTGTTTATACATATTTGTGGCACATTGTGTGGTTAAATTTAGTGGGTATTGAGGGTAATAGCTTGTTGCTAAATCCATATAAAGTTATTTTGGGGTTGTCTAATAACCAATCATATATAGCTTGGTTGGCTCAGAGATTTGTTACGTCTTCCATCTCCGAGTTTGAATGTAGGTTTTGGATCTATTCATCTTGCAGCCATTGTCTTGTACATACATTGAAGAAACAAATTATTATAATAAAGCCATTATGTGATATGATTATTATAAGCTTTAACTGTGCAAAACCAATATAATGGACTTTGATTTAGAGCCAATAGTGACATTTTAAAAAGACTTTGAGAGCAGAAATTGTATTTATCAAAGAGAAATTCGCCAATAAATATCTGGTGTTGCATTTCCTCTATTGAGTGATTCCTAGTGAAACTTAATATTTTGTATAGTTTTTTATATTAACTGATGCTGGCTTTGCTCTTCTTGTTTTTTATTTTTTTTTCCCCTATATATATTAATGTTTTCATTCTTGGCTTGCTGAATTTTCCTTAATTTCCAGTTTTATGTATTTATGTCTAAGCTCAGCTGCTTACTGTATGTTTACTGTATATGTTACTCCCCCCTCTTACTCAGTTTTCTCCTTACAGGACAATTGCACCATATTTTTCTAGTTTATCCCTTCTATTGTCTTCTACACACAGGAATGGTGGGTGACTTTGCTGGTGATGCCTGGTGAAAGCTGCTGTCTGTAGCAGCAGTTAAAAATGTAGCACCATAATGGGAACAGAGCATTTGCATTGCAGATGCTTAGGAAAAGGAGAATTCCATCTTTTGGCTGATGATTCCTGAATTTAGTAAAATCAGTGTTGTTCTGCACTACTACCTGTCTGGCATGTGATAAACTGGAAATTTCTGACTGTAGTAAGGAAGGAAAGGGGGTTGGTCTTGTTGCTCCTCTGACAGAAGTCCCATGGAGTAGTTGTATCCTGAGAATGATTTTGTCAGTAAAGTGGCAAAGGAGAATCTGCAGTTTGAGACTAAGAGTTTATTTTGAAGTTCAGTGAGAAGTTGAGAACTTAAAAGAATGGCTATAAAGATATTTTGTGTTTCTGAAATGTGTGGACGAGAGAAACCCAGCAGGGAATTGGACTATCTATGCATTCTGATGTGAGGGTGAAATGTGGCTGAAGTAGTTGCAGTAGTAACCTAGAAAATGGGATTTTTTTCTCATTCAGGCACTGCTGAGGTATTTAGATGTTGGGAAGCTGTATGCATCACTGCAGCTGAAGAAGTATGGCTGGAGAAATGAAGAGCAAATTGAGATTGACACCTTTTGTTCTGTTGCATTGTTCTAGTCACTAGGAAATAAGGAAAGCCTGTACTTCCTGAGAACTTGTATTTTAATCAGAAGAGAGTGTCCAGGACTCCTTTATCAGCACTGTCAGTGTTTTGGAGAGAAAGTACTCAATATTGAAAATGTTGACAGGGTTCCTGTATATGCCAGTTGTTTCTAGCTGCAGGAATTTGCAGTAGGACTGGAAGTTGGGTGCTCAAGCTCTGCTCTCTTACTATTGCTCCACAGTAGCACTTTGTTAGAAAAACAAGTTGCCTCTTAACGAAAGACAGGTGTCCCTTCCCTGTGGTCTTTCTTTTCAATACATGTTTTAACTTGAGACCATCCCTAACATAAACTGGAGAAAGCTTGATCATCTACTTAACTTTTAGGAGAGTCTTTGTACTTTTGAATCCATTTCAGTACTTTGAAAGGCAGCAGAAGCTGAATTCTTCCTCATTTCAATTCTCTGCATTTGATACAGTGGAGATAATAGGATCTAATAATCTTGGTGAAGCAAGTTGTGTGACAGAACCAGTTTGTGCCTTGCTCCCATACTACAAACATCACTTTGGGGAAACAGAAATACTGAGACGGAATAATAATTGCTGAAGTTAGAGAAGTTTGCCTTTTTTTTCCCTGCAAATGTAATCTTAACCTTTATGGTTCCAAAACTGTATCTGTGGTACACTCAAAATGAGATGCCTAAGACTTGTACTGGTTGCAGCTCATTCCTGATTAGTTCTGCTGAGCACAGACAATGTTGGCTGAGAGTAAAATCCTTGTGTTAAAGAATCCTGACGTATTTATTTAAGCGCATGTGGAGTTAATGATTGCTAAAAAATAGTTACTATGAACCGAATTTAATGGCAGTGAAATCATAGAAGCTGTTCTGTTGAACATTCTGGGTTTGATTAGTTGGTTGGATTTGTCTAGAGTCAATGGTAAAGTAATGAATGCTCTATTAGTATTATAAACTCTTTTATACCCTTTCCACCCCCAAGCAAACACACACTTTTACAGGATTTTGCTTTAGACAAACACAGTTTTTAAAACTGATAAGCACAAACTTCTAATGCGAGTTTCAGGCAGTTTTGGTCTGAGAGTTTGAGGTTTAAGTCTGTGTATGATCATTGACCAGGATGAAGCTGATGACCTGTTACTGATAAGTATAGATAACTCTTAAATGGTATCCTATTACCAATTTAGTAACTTCATCTTTTTCACACTTGGAGATTTCTCAGTACAAGGTGTTCATACAGGTTTCTAAAATGCCATGTAAGCATTGTTTTATGCAAAAAAGGTAAAAAAAAAATAAAAAGCTTTGAGATTTATCAGTTTAAATTTATCATTCAAGGTATCCATCTCGTATTGAGAAGATAGATTATGAAGAGGGGAAGATGCTGGTCCATTTTGAACGCTGGAGTCATCGCTATGATGAGTGGATTTACTGGGACAGCAATAGGTTGCGACCCTTGGAGCGACCAGCATTAAGGAAAGAAGGGCTGAAAGATGATGAAGAATTTGTTGTAAGTGGCACATTTATTTAATCTTTGACTCTTTTTTGTAAAATGCCCTACCTGTTTTCTTACATTAAATCTATCACATTTAATTATTTTAATAATTTAGATATTTCTCCTAGAAATATTAATGACTAACTTTGTATAAAATAGGATTTTAAACCTGGAGAAGAAGTACTAGCTCGTTGGACAGACTGTCGATATTACCCTGCAAAGATTGAAGCAATTAATAAAGAAGGTATGTCCTATTTGTGCATGGTCTGTTGGTAAGGACTGTTTGCATATATTATGCTGTAGCTGTAGTCTGTTTATGTGCCAGGCATATATAGTTTTTCTCACTGCCTCAATGTTAAGTGAAAATGTTTCTACTCTGTGCAGTTGAGTTAGAGCTTTGACTTTTATCTGTGTAAAATTGGGAAACAGGTATTTCTTCTAGAAGAAAAAATGCTTTATGTTTCCTCAGTGGTGAGAATAATGTCCTGTGCACAGTGTTCCAAATACTTTTGTACTATTGTTGATTTAAAACTAAAGATATATAGTAAATAATACATTATAATACATTTTATATTATATACAATATATATTGTATATCACATACTACATGATATATATTAGTTATATAATGTATTGATTCTAGTATATAATAATGTTATCTTTATGTTCATAATTGTTTTAGTAATGGTAGGTCTCTAAAGTTCTGTTTATTGACGAAAAACCATGGAAATAGGGAAATAAAGGTTAACACTTTAGATACAATATTTCACAATGGTCGATATTTGTAATAAGCATTAGTAGAAGTTTTTGCTGTAGTTTAAAGCAAATGAGGATTTGATTGTAAATCGAACTGTTTTCCTATTGTGGCGACTTAAATGTGACATAATTCTTTCAATGAATTACAAGCAAACGTGACACAGAAGCTTAAACCTGCTTGAAATTGTCCAAATGGGTAAAGAGTAATGATAGAAGAACAAGGTTTCATTGAGATTCAATTTTATCTTAAAATTCTATATCCTGACTATAGGTAACACCTGGTTACTGTGTTCATCCAGCCTCCAAACATTTTGCTAAAGCTTTCATAGTAACAAGGTGTGTTTTGTTTCTTAACTACTCATAATGATTACATCACTCCTTTTCTAGGAACCTTCACAGTACAGTTCTATGATGGTGTTATTCGATGTCTTAAGAGGATGCATATCAAATCTATGCCAGAGGATGCAAAAGGACAGGTAAGAATAATTTAGGTATCTCTTTGTTAGGTTTTATATAGATTCTTTTTTTCTTTAATAACTTGAGATAGAAAAAATGTCTAGTTTTAGATTATAGTCTTTATTCTAGGTCCTGCACTGCCTTGCTTCACCAGTTTTATGGATGATGCCCCAGAGTGTGCTGCTCGAGTAGGCTTGTCTCTATCTGAAATGCCTGGCTGCCCTACACTCCACTGCCAACTAATCTGTTCCCAGAGTTTCGTCTTGCAGAGTTCACAAAACCAGGGGCATCCAGAGACTTTTTCCTTTGGTGTCCTCCCAGTAAAAAGCTACAGCTTGTCAGTAGTCTGTGCTGCTGGGTTTTTATTATTATTATTATTTCTTCACCCCATCTCTTTTGTTTGCTACTGTGGTAGCTTTTTGCCCACATGTTCTTACTGACATGACTGTTCTGTGGGGGTTTTCTCCCTTGTATCAGAACTTTTGGGGATTCAGACAGTTACATATGTCTTTATTTCTGATAATGTCCAGTTGCTTAAAGAAGAGATGCTGAGTAGTAGCTGAGGGAGGCTGTGGAGTACATAATTTAGTCACTAGGAATATCTTTACTTGCAAAGGAAAACAACATTGAAGACTGAGATTAAACTGAAATCCATAGTCACACTAACACTGGCTTCTTGCTGCAGTCTTACAAGAACTATTGAACCAGTATATAATATTTCAATAATGCTTTTAGTATGACAGTAAGATAGGAAGCTAGAGTATATAATTTTACTTCATGAAAAGGAAGACTTGGTTAATGTGGTTGTGACTGAACTGAAATAGCCCTTCTGTGACAATGTAAAGAAGTCCCTTACTGTGTCCTGTGCTTTTTCTAGGGAGCGATGTTGTGTCTAATCTTGAGTTACTACTCTTAGGCCACAGGCATTTTCAGCTTTAAAAAGAATAGTAAATCCATTTCTTAGCAATTATTTTGATGTCCAAACGTGCTTGGTGGCAGCCCAGCTCATCTGCTCTTTCTAATTTTTCTCAGTAGTTGAAAGTTAGGGTGTCAGTCTCATGCATCTCAGGGGCTGAATGTAGGGGGCTTCAATGAAGTCTCGAGAAAGAACAAGGGGGCCAAATTTGCCCTTTCTGAGATTGATTTTGCAAAATTAGAGATAGACATGAAGTTCTGCAGCTTTCAAAAGCAAAGATACTTTTTTCTGCAACACTTCACACATCATTTTGCTGTGGTAAAAGTTTGTTTTTAAAGATATTTTTGTGGTATTTAAGAATAAAATCATAATCACAGAATGATTAGGGTTGGAGGGGACCTTAAAGATCATCTAGTTCTAACAAATAATTGAAGATTTGGTTTGAAAATCAAGTTATCTGAAACTGAGCTTTGTCTAAGAGTAGAACTCAAATGGCTGTTGTTGCTTTTTTGCATTATTTATTTTATAAGGACATTTACTAAAAATCATTTAAAGCTTAAAAAAAAATGCCAGGACTGTACTTGATTTGCAAAATAGTGAAGTTGGCAGATCTAACACTTCATTCTTAGTTTAAACCTATGACTTGGGGTTTTTGTTTCCAACGAAAAACAAAAATACATCTCAAGAGATAAGTGTAAGCTTAAGGTACTTGAAGTTCTAATGTAAGATCTGTTTGGAAGGTGTGTGCTAAGCATGTAGAATTTGAATTACATGGAGACATACAGACTAGTTAATTCTTTGATTTGAGCTTAGCGTGTCTTAAAGGAAAAGATTGTAAACACTGTAACACTCAAACTATTTGAGTTTCAGCAGAAGTGTGTTTTATCAAGACTCAGCTGTGAGGATGGATTAAAGACTGGAAAATATTTGTGTGGTTCAATGCAATGAGGCTATAGGTTAAGTTGCTGTGCAGATAAGCGCAAATTTGTTGAAACTACACACAAATGTGGCTAACGTAGAGAGAGAAAATAAAGGATGGGGGTATTGAGACTGCCCTTGTGAGAGCACATGTGAAGTATTCGGATAACTTACTTTTTCTGTTTCATGTTTTTTGTTTTATCTTCGATGTAATTAGGCGCGCGAGAGGGAGCAGATAGCGCCGGAGCTGAGATTAGTGACGGAAATCGAACCAAAAGAAGTGAGTTTTGAGGAGGGTTTTGAAGGAGAGGGAGGGGACTTGGCACACAGGAAGAGGAAGCTGAGGAAAAAGCATGGATTTGCGATTGGGACAGAGGAAAACAAGAAGATGTGACAGGAGACAATGTGAGCCAAGATGTAGGTGGGGCAGACTGTTTAGAATTGGAAGGTGAAGGTGAGGAATCCAGGCTTGCTGTGGAATCAGCCAGTCAATAGATTGATGATGTTTTTATATATGTGTATGGATGAGTGTGTGGGAGCTGGGAGTTGTGATGTGTCAGGAGAGGAAAACCAGTTGAATCTTTAGTACTGTAGAGAAGCACAAAGGTGGTGGTTGTAGGCAGGTGGAGAGTGTGTGTGCAATTCTGCTATTGGTACAAGAGTTGGATTTTAGAAATTATTCTGGTTTTGCCTTCCCACTGTTGTAGGTTTAAAGTTCTACGAAGGAATGTTTTAAAATACAAGTGTTGTAGCCAATGGATGTGTAAGGCTGTGGGTAATTTCTACTAACGTATTTCTTGATCGTGCATTTTCCTATGCTTTGATTTAGTGAATCTAATAAGCAAAATGACAGCTTTCCTCAGTAGTGATAATGTTTTGTCTTCTAACTGCAGTGTCCCATAACTTCTCTCCTGTCAATTTTCTCAGCTTACTTGAAAGGTGACCTTTAGTGAGAATAAAAAAGGGAAATGTACATTTATATTTTTATGATATATGTAAATGAGAAATTCACTGGAGTGAGATCCTGTGGGAAGTGGGAAATCAGGCTGGATGGCGCAGAGTAGCTAGTGCAGTTACAAAACCACAGCCAATAGAGGAACAATGTTAAGGCATGAGGGAGGAGTAGGGAAAACTTCTCTTAGGAGGATTTTTACTTTACTTAATTTCTAATATGTTCATATTTGGGCCCTTGGCTTTGTGTATACTGAGTGCTCTGGGGAAAAGTCCTGCTACGAAAGATTTACAACTAGTTTCTGTGATATCTGCTATACTTAGTGTCCTGCTGTAGTGGTTGACAGAGTAGATATCTTAATGACTGAGCCAGATTCGTGAGTTCATTGTGCTTTAGGCTCCCACTGTTATTTTCTTACTTCTTTCTAAAACTTCTGAAAAAGGCACAACATATCTTTTTGAAGGACAAGTTCCTGTGCTCTTCAAAAGAAATGTAGTCACCTTTAGCATCCTAGGTGCTGAATAGTTCTCGCACATCAGGAGCTGTGCAGGTGAGCAGTTACGCAGCAGGAGTTCAAGGCTAAAAAGCAGGAATTACCTGTGTCACTGTAATGAGTGTGTGTTCACTCTGGAGCCAAAATAAAAATGGAGCCAGAGGCTTTCTGGTCCATTCAGAGTCACAGAATTGTTGAGGTTGGAAGGGACCTCTTGAGATAATTTTGTTCACCCCCTGCTCGAGGTTCTCTTCACTGAGTTCAAATTTACATGTTAATCTAGGAAAAAAGTATAACTATCACCATAATTAATGTCTCACTGCTTGGGCTTCTGGATGCTTAACCTTTGTTTGCTTCATTGTTTTGTGTCCTGCTGCCCTTTGTAAGCTCCATGTCTTAAGGAAGGTATCCAAACAATGAAATACAATGCAAACAAAAACACTCCTTCATGTTGCACCAGAACAGCTACTACTGGAACAGGATGCTTAGTTCAGCGTGCTCCTTGAAGCTTGATGTCTTCTGAAAGCTTCTGACTTCAGGGTGCTTAGCTTGACTGAAAATAAAAGTGCTGTTTTGATGCAGGCCGCACTTCCTTTGCTTCCCACTTTTATCATACGATCAAGCTCCAGCCATATTACTGATCCTCTTCATCCCTTGACCAGGGTACAGTGTAAGACTTCTACTCTCAGGTGTTCCTAACTCCTCACCAGCACAAATAGCTCAATCCTTTTTTTGTCCTGCTGGATGGGCAAGGCTCTGGATGGACTGGAGCTAACGTGTGTGCTTGTTTTGCTGGCCAAAACCAGGTATGTGTATTTCTGGTTGACTATGCAGCTGGCAGTTAAACACGCTCTTTGTGGCTGGCACATCACTAAATGACCTTGATAGTTGCCTGTTGTGTAAGCATTGCCACAGCACTTCCAAACTTTGCTGCTGCTAGCTAGACTGAGCATATGCATCTTGCACTGACAGTTTGGACACGAAACACTTGATCTTAGAGGAACCAAAACTGTTGGTGTTTCTAAGTACATAGCTTGATGCAAAGTAGAAGCATAACCTATGTAAAGCAGTGATTAAAAAGCATTGAGGTATGGAAAGGAAAAGCATAAAATGAGGAAAAGTAATGCTCTATATTTTGTGTTATGCTTTTCTCATACATCAAAGAAGGCAAAAAAACCCTCAGTAGAACAGAAGCTGGGAAGACTTACAACGTGTAATGAGTGGGACAGAGTTGTGTCGAAACAAGGTTTATAAAATCAAGATACTCATATGATAACAACAAGGAAACAATCCAGCATAAAGTATAGTCTGTCTGCAGCTGGGGAAAAAAAACCCCTATTTATAAAGTGCACATGTGAAGCTAAGCAAATATTGTCTTTATTATATCTTTTTTATATGTGGCAGAACAAATCTCTAAATGCTCTTGTAGCCAAATCGCCAAGTGGTAAATTAATTATTGTTCAGACCACTCAGATGCTTAATTCTTGCTGGTGGAGGATGAACATTGCTCTTGGTGTTTATATCACATACAACTTCTCCATGGAAAAATTCTGAGCATTCATGTTATAGAAAATCTCGAAAATTACTTTGGTAAAAAGGATCGAGTTAAAATTTTTGCCATCACATTGATCCCTGACACTCAGGAGACATAAGGCAGGGGTCTGATTATTCCATAGTGGAAATTTCTTGGCTCAGTTTTGGGAATACTTAGTTCTCTCCATTGACTTCGAGGGTGGCTAGACTTCATCTACATGCCAAAAAGTAAATTAATTTGGGCTGTTTATTCTGTCATTTACTCTTTGAATGTTTCTGTATGGTCAAATAAGCGTTGTCCAAAATGGCACTTTGATTACTTTCAATGTGGATTGTGAAACTCAGTCATATTATAGAGCACTTTATTGAAATTGTTGAATTAAAGTTGTAATATGTACACAGAAAGAGTCCTATCTGTAGTTACTTTAGAAACACAGGTACAATTAGATAAGAATTGCCCCTGCTTTATCAACTGAATTTAGGAAAAACTCTGCCCAATCATGCAGCTGGCTGGACCATGCTTTGAGTTGATGGTGCTTTTGAATAATAGTTAAATTTGAGCAACAATGGAATTGGTGTATTTTCACAGCCAGAAGGGTAAGAACAAAGTCAGTGTTGTGGGTTTGGGAACTCCTGGGTTTCTCCAGCTGTGACACATGAAAATAGATAGCAGGGAACATGTGCAGCCACAATTTTATACACAATGGTTTTTTTGAAGGTTTTCTCTTTTTGCTTTTTATCCATGTGGCATACTGATAATACTTCAAGTTTATGTAGGCAATTTGGGAAACTCGTTTTACCACCCTTTGAGTAGTAACCCTAAAAAGACATTCAACTGCTCTTGAACATTTCTAGATGAAGTTTCACGGGGTTTATAAGTATTTTCTATTTGAATCTCAGGCACTTTTTAATACTTACTTACCATTTTTTCCTTTTTGGAGGATTGGATAGCTTTGGTCAAAGCTGCTGCTGCAGCAGCAGCCAAGAACAAAGCAGGAAGTAAACCTAGAACCAGCGCAAACAGCAATAAAGATAAAGAGGACAGAAAATGGCTAAAAGTTCCTTCAAAAAAGGAAGAAACCTCAACTTCTACAATCATGCAGGAAGTCCAAAAAAAGGAAGAGGAGCCTACATCTAGTGATACATTTGGTAAAAACAAATTCTGTGAAAGATAAAAGTAGGTTTTTCTATAATGTTGAAGTAGAATTCTTGTTGTTAATTTTGCAATGAAGTCATAAGTAGTATTTCTAGAGGAAGATGTCCATTTGCTGTTATGATAGCTTTGTCATGCGTAACATTGATCAGTTCAGAAGCAATTTTTATCAGGTAAATCTAGTTTGGTTAGCATTTACTCCTTGTGTAGAAACTTCTTACTAGCTCTAACAAGAGTATAACGTAGGGGGTTTTAAATGACTTTGTACACTTTGATTCATGTTCCTGCATCTTTTGTTACCTGTAAGATAATCCCTCATCTTGTTCTAAGAAAAAAGCCCCCAAACCAATATGGATGATATATCCATAATTAGGGATGTTTGATACTATTTCTGGGTTGATTAGAATTTGTTCATTTTAAGTCTTTAATACTGATTTCTCATATATTGAGTAAAAATTGCATTTTTGAGGTAATCTGCATCTAATGCTTCATTGTGTAATACTGCATCTTAACACTGTGTAATTTTCATCTTTAATAGAGTTTTAAAGTTTCTTTACAGCAGTATTTGAATAGCAATTCTGAAATACTGAAGTGTTGGTGGTGTTATGTATTTATTGAAATGTGAGTTTATTAGATTTCTCTTCTGTTTAATAGTAGGATTTCCTGTAGTGGATGTTCCAAAGATGGCCTTTGTGCAGGCAGAGAGCACGTTATCACACAAGAGGAAAAGTAATTTAGGCAACTCATTTCAGGCAAAGAGAGCTCGTCTTAACAAGATCACTGGTAAAATACTTCTTTTGTTGTTGACTTTTTCCTTTGTTAATGGAGTGAAATATACATGTTTATGTCTAAGGTACTGAAGTAGATCAATAATAGCACATCCATGAGACAGATATTCACTACAGTCTTTTACTCGTTAGCAATTTAAGAGGGAGACATAAAGGTTAATCTACCTAGTTCATAATTGTTGTTTCTTAGGAAGGTAGCCATCCTGAACTGATGGATTTCTTGAGTAGGTTTTAACTCCAGCTGCACAATTTTCTCCACTTTAGGGTGAATTTGGGGGTTGTCCAACTTCTTAACAGGGTCATAACCACTGTAAAGCTTTTGTTGGCTGTGGAAAAACTAGATGTTTTGTCAGTTTGTCATAAAGTGCAACTATTGCTGGAAAGAGTTTACAGGATTATCTTTTAAAAGTGTACAAGCCTAGCTACAAATCGAAGCAATGCAGAGTTTCAACTTTTTTTCAGTGTTTCAAGGCATTCATTCCCTACATTTGTTAGTCAAAAGTATAAATGGAAAACAAGTATACAGCTATAGAATACCTTTTATATAACAGGAAATGAAATAATAGATAATTGGCCTTATCTTTACAAGTTGGAAAATGCATTTTATTCCAAAATTTAATAGAAATTTAGTTAACAGTGGAAAAAACTATTTCAGTTTGTAGCCCTCCTTCCCCATGCCTCCCAATAAGCAAATTGTGCTGCCAGCATTGATCCTGTCACTGTTTAGGATGAGGCAACATGTTTGCACCTGTGTTGGGGAAGTATCAGATGCATTTCAAAAGATGGGTGAAAAAAAGTTGTGAAGTCCTCCCCCTGTAACAGAGGGGCCTTTGGACAGATGGTAAGGTACAAGTGCATCCCACTCATTATCCTAGTAACTACTGTTTTGTGTGAAGTCTGGCAAACTTCTATGCTACAGATGAGAGGGGTTATTTTGGTTTGTTTATTGTAGTAGATAAGGTATGGTCCTTCATAGAAAAAGTGTTGTTTCTGTAAGATAAAAACCCTCCTGATTTACTAAGCTGTGTGATGAGGTGGTTCTCAGATTTGTTTTGGCTGGTCCAACCTTTCATCGGTCAGCAGTGGAGGACACTTAGTTTTCTTATGAGCCTGGTTCTGTTTCATTGTCTTAATCAGCACTTCAGTCTAAAGGAGAAAACAAATGAAATGGGCTAGTATGGAACATGATATGAAGGAAGCAGCTTTCAGAAGAGCCTGTCTTCTGCCACCAGGATTTTCTTCCCTGGAAGGCTTCTTACTTGGTACCAAGTTTAGTTAACGGGTGTCTGATTTATCAGCCTCATTGCTACGCTCCTTTGCCCATACTGTATACATCCTCAGTTAAGTCTCAATTTAATTGCTGCCATGAGCAGTAGAAGATTGTAAATATGTGTCACTAGTGTGTGTACATTCATATATATATACATGTGTATGTATATATATATCTATCTCCCTGCTAATTTCCTTCCTTTAGCAGCTAGTAGCAGAAGATACCTAAACCAGCTGAAAAAACTGTGGCCCTAGAAATGATATTTTTATGTGCTTGTGGATACATTCTTTTTTCCTAAGGAGCTTTGTGAGAATAATAGCAGTCAGACAGGCTCACGTAGACTGAACTTAATAGTCAGTAAACATAATCTTGCAGCCATTCTAAAAACAGTGTGTCTATCTATGAAATCATGTTCCGCTAGCAGACAATATGTTAACTTTCAGTGAAAGTGAATTAATCCTCTCTAATTACAAGATGAAATTTCTCATGCTTGGCAGTTACTTTGCTTAACTGTTCTCAAAATAGCACTTTTGCAACTTGCACCGTAGTAGTTGTTTTTATTGTTGCATATAATGAAGTATTTTGCGAATGTAACTGCTGATGATCAAACTTTCCCTTGCTACATGCTAATTTCTTATGCTTGAAGTACTTGTAAATTGTCATTTGTGTCTCTGGGATGAGTTTTTAGATTTGAGGGAAGGTTGGGATTTGTGCTGGTCTACCCATCAGAATGGCTACCGAAGAATGATAAAGCATTGTAGCTGTTAGGCAAACAGACATTTACCAAATGTCTTATGGCTGTTTTGGGGAAATAGAGCAAATAATGTGGTTGTAGGAGGCTGTTTGAAGGGTACTGCTTTCTGGATGTCATTTCAGCATTCAGTAATTGTTGCAGAAGGTTCTCCTTTCCACCACAAGGGACACAGCTCCTTTGTTCCTTTTTCTTCTGCTACTGCCACTGGGGGAAATTGTATTTCCCAAAAGGTGAAGGATATCACCTGCTAAGCGTGTATTAATGTCTTCTTCAAATTAGATTTGCCTTTGTTGGAATGTTTGCTTCCACATCTCCTGCTGCAGTGTTGATACCTGGAAGAACAGCTAACATCTGCAGCAACCTTACAGAACACTTCTAGTTCACTGTGCCACCACATGCTTTTTATTTGTTAGGTGGTGTTTACTGACAGAGGATGGTGAACCTGTAGCTCTGCTGAGGTTGTAGATTGTGGAATTGTTTTGTCTTTCTACAGACATGGTAATTGGCTAGAAAGATACTTAATGGGGTAGAAAAGAAGAAAATAAGAAGGGTTATGTATTCACAGGCTTGACAGATTCTGGGCTCATTTTATGGCTTTACTTTCTGAGCACAGAGCATCAAGCTGGAAATAAAAATCATAGAATCATAGAATGGTTGGGATTGGAAGGGACCTTAAAGCTCATCCATCCAGTTCCAACCACCCTACCATGGGCAGGGACACCTTCCACTAGAACAGGTTGCTTTAAGCCGTGTCCAACCTGGCCTTGAACTCTGCCAGGGATGGGGCAGCTCCAGCTTCTCTGGGCAGCCTGTGGATTGTAGAACCACAAAAGCTGCCTTATAGACTATAGTTTGTTGTTTAGTATTTAAAACTCCACTTTAGTTAGATAATTATTTCATCCTTTTTAGTGTAGATGCATGATTGTCAATATGAAGAACATTGCTAATTTTGCAACTTGATTTCAACCAGATAATTTGAGTCACAAATGTTTATTTAGGTCCATAAAACCTAAATCTTTTATGAAGCCTGATGGAGAATTAGTATCTTACCTGATAGTTTTATTCATATGGATGTAATAGGGCTAAGTAAGTTTCTGCTTTTCAGTTAACCTATTTAGGTGTAAAATCAGTTAGTTTACACCTTTTCTTGGGGACATGGTGTTCTGAAAAAGTTTTGTTTAAAACATAACTACTTTCCAGTGAACTGAAGCATAACTTATTCTAACATAAAGAATAAATGAAACAAAGCACCTAGCATTTATTGTGGAATGCTGAAATGTAATAGCTGTCTAACAAAATACCACAGCTTTTTGTGTGTGCTTGTTTTTAATGTCCTACAGGCTTCTCTAAGTTATAGTTCCATGGGCATCGTGCACTGTAAATTAATTTCAAGCATATCTAATTTTTCATGGAAAGCAATAGGAATTCCCTGTGCATTTGTCAAATCAGGTTATTTTTGAGAACTTAAATTCTCCACCTCCAATATTGGCATTCCCAAGGATTAGTAGAGTAACTTTTATTCAGATTTGTGTTTTTCAGGTTTTATCAGTTGTGCTTTGTCTTATGGCACAGAACTTTGTCTTCATACTTAGGTAACTGAAGTTATTGTGTGAAGCAGAACTGAAACTATTGCTATATGCTTGGCCAACAACAAACTTTCTTGAGTTTATATTGCCTCATCCTTTACGGATTTATTTCCTTTTGTAGTAATAGTGATATAGTATGAGCCTATGAATAAGTGACATATTCTGATGTATTTGCTCCCAATACAGTCTTGTTATTGAGGTAATTTGGGAGCACCACGGCTGACTATTAATTTGAAAATTAAAATCTTTGTTGTATTCTGTCTAAGAAAGGTTTTGTATGTGTTAAGAAGTAGTAATATGAATTTCTTAAAGACTGGAAAGGGGAGAGATAGCAAAGTCTTGTAAATAATTTTAATCTCTCAAAATGTACTTACATATCATAGGCTTGGTTTTAAAGGCCAAGTGTTTGGGCTGCAGAATGATGCCGAGGCATTATTTTACAGTTTATATTTTCATCTTCTTAGTGGAAACACCAGAGAAGTACCTCTTGTGAAAGGACACCATTATGGGAATGTCCTTTAACTTTTTGTTTCTTCTAATTTAAATTGTTCAGTTTTATGTGGAGCTGCTTCAGAGGGAATTACATTGTAGATATAAGCAGTTCATATTTCTTGTCTCACTGTTTTGCTTTGTTTTCCACAGATTCTTGTTGCAAGCTGCTTCTAACTCTAAATCTTTGCAACTTCTCTCCTAAGGTTTATTGGCATCCAAAGCTGTTGTTGCGGATGGTGCTGAAAAAAAGGAAGGCAACAAAGAAACAGCTCCAGTCCTGGAGCAGGTATGAAATGGTAGAGTTTGATTCTTTTGCAAAGTTCCCACTGGAGTGTGCCATGGAGATATAGTACCTACAACATTAAAATTTGCCCCTTCAGATATAACAGGGAACTGAAAATTGATCTTATGTTTACATTTCTGGCAGAGCCAGAAGTACAGAATTTAGTTGTCTCTAAACACAGTGTTGACTTGAATTTCAGTAATGAGCTTTTGTGTTAGAAAACTTAGAGAACCATAGAATCATAGAATGGTTTGGGTTGGAAAGGACCTTAAGATCATCTAGTTCCAACCCCCCTGCCATGGGCAGGGACACTTCATGCTAGACCATGTTGCTCAAGGCTCTGTCCAACCTGGCCTTAAAGAAACCCCAGGAAACAGGAAAATGAAGTCTCCATGCAACAAATGTGAGGAGACCAGTGTCCCAGGGTCCAGTTTTATAGCTGGAACCATGACTGGCTTAGGAAAAGGCCCTTACACAAATTAAATTTGTGTTTGAAACAGGGTTTTTGACATCATGTAGAACTTCTTTTAAAGGAAGTTTCTTTTATATTGTAAGAATTTGGTGTTGTAGGCTTGTATGTGTTTTACGAACTGCTCAATGAGCCATACGTTTTGCAAGGGTGTGTATTTTAATAAATACAAAAAAGAAACTTTTAAATAATGTTAAGGGTCTGATTTTTAAACCTGCATGTTTGCAGGACCTGAAGGCTGCCATTTTATCTTTGGCTTATTCCATTGTGTTCAGGCATTGCTTGACTCCGAGTTGTGCATTATCTTGCATATTAAAAGGGCTGAATGCCTAAGCATGGTAAAGCAAGCTAAGGATGAACAAGTAGTCTTGATTCAGGACATCTTTGTTTTCCAGTGATTTAAATCAGAGCCTTAATGTAGTTTTAATACAGCTTTTTTGTATTCATTTTCATTCTTCTTTAACAGCAGCATGTGAGTAAACCAGCCTTGCTGCCCGCAATTCTTTAAAAGAGCAGTTCTGTTCTTAAGCCCCGGCACACTCTATGAACAGTCCCTACCCCAAACTTTATTTGCTATTTTGGTTGTACTGGTTCTTTAGAGCTGATATATAATTGCATTGCTGTGGTTTTTCCATTGGCCTTGTCAATGGAACATGGTTTTCTGTTTTTAATGCTGTCACTGTAACGGCGAACCGAGCCACTACGGTGTCAATGCATTGACTGATATTTTGCATAAAGGTTTACAATGTATTGACATGACATTCCATTTCTCCAATTTTTTGCATATTAAAGATGCTATGATTTTTTTATTGCTACTGTGTGTGATATTTTCAATGTGCAAAAAACTGTGAAATGGCTTACAGCATGTTGTTTTTGGAAGACTCATTACAATGTAAATCTTACCATGCAGAATCCCATTGCGGTGAATGGGACTTTGTGGTTTACATAGACTGTGTATGCAACAGTATAAACTACAGTGCATATTTACTAAACACTTTTTGTTACTTCTTAGACTTAGTAACTCGGCTGTTTCTGTTTTGTTGATTAGATATACAAAAGATGTCTCTGTGATTGTTTACATGCTAATGGTCTGAAAAACCTCATTTTTGGAAATACTTAGGAAGCTCCTTTAAAGAGGCATCGAAAATCCCAAATTGTCCTATTCCTTCGCTTCCAACTAAAACCAGAAACCTCACAAACATTTACATGATTAACCGTGGGGAGGAGAATTTTTGAGCTTGAAGCTTTTTTCACTGAGTTCCTCCCAAACTCCAATTAAAATGGCCGAGTTAAAACCTTCCCAAAAGGTTTTCCAGTAGCAAAGCTGACATTCCTTAGAGGTTTTGTCTGCTATTGCTATAAAATTGAATGGGTAAAAGATCTTGTAGGGTTTTTTAATACTGTCATACAGAACATGGTAGAAGTATTCAGGCCAATAGCCGAAAACTGACTTTGTTGATGGAAGTTGATTTTGTTTCTATTTATATATTTTTAGTTTACAGTTGTCTTAAACCCAAAACCTCAGACGATTAGTTGCAGATACAGTAGTTTATTTAACTGTATTAGGGTATGTCATGTTATATTTCCTTTGGACCAAGACCTGATTAGATGAATAACATTACTTCATTAAGGTTTTTAATGTTAATTTGTCCTGTTAAGAGGTTAAGCACCTTATCAAAATATTAATTTAATTTTTTTAATCTTGTTTAAATAACTTTGTAATTTGAAAGTAATGGATGCTGTAGTAATGTCTTTCACATCTGTGAAGATGAACAATAAAATTGTTTATTTACAAGTTACGACTCTAATTAATTTCTGGTAATACCTCTCATAACCAGCATAGGTATTCTCTACAGTTCATGGAATAAACTGCACTTAGTCCATGTGTAATTGAGTTATTCAAGGTAGAACTGATGCCTGCTGAATGTGGGATGTTTTGCACCGGATCTTTACATGATACTTCCAGCAAGCTATTCATGCAGCATTCAGGGGTGCCCTTTTACAGACATAGAATGTGCACTTGTGGGTTTTTGGTTTGCCCTTTTTTATTTATTTATTTTTTTTCTTCTCCATTGGAAATTTTCCAGTGGGAAATAAAACTGTGATTTATAACAAAACCCAGTAATACCCTCAGGCCCTCAGAGATGTGACTTTTTAGTTTGGATAAAGCGGTGCACACGTTCTAGAAATATCTTTCTACTTTGTTCTTTCCACTTTGTTCTGGTTTTATTTAGATGGTACAATGCTGTGTGATGTAACTGGGACAAGAAAGGGGACAGGTTTAAGAAACTGTGTTCAGATATTGTAGCTTGCCGTTATTGGGCAGGCTATAACACATGCACAGTTTATTCAGTAAAGTAGGAAGAACATCCACTTAAAAATCCAAAATGCTAGTGTCTGTCAATGCATGCTAATTGTCTGAAATAATACTTTCACTATGTGTGTTAAGAAGGATGAAAATTGATGAAATTGGAAGGCTGCATTATGTGTTGGGTTTTGTCTCTTCCCCCCCCCCCCCTTCAAAAACTGTTTTAACTCTTTATCTGCTCATTTTTCCCAACAGTTAGAAATCTGTTTAACCCTGTGGTGCTAGAAGTTGTGATTTCTTCCTCTGTTTGCACAAACATATAATGTGATGAAATCCAGACTCCCAGCACTGAAAGGGGTTGTGTGAGAGGTTGTTCAGTATTTGGAAACTTTTTATTGTTTTCAGCCATTCCTTAAAGGAGCATTATCAACTTTTTCAGGTTCTGCGCTAAACATTAAATCTGTGTTTAGTTTTCCTGAGGAACTTTTTATCTTGGCAACTGTTTTTAGAACTGCAATCCTCTGAGCAAGGATTGCTTGCTCGTAGCAGTGCAAAAGCCTGACAGAGTTCAAGAAGTATCTGGGCAATGCTTTCAGTCATATGGTTTAGTTTTAGGTAGTCTTGTGAGGAGCAAGGAGTTGGACTCAATGATCCTTATGGGTCCCTTCCAACTAGAGATATTCTGTGATTGTACATCAGTGTACTTGTACACTTGTAACAAGTGTTCTCCAAGTTACGTTTTGAGACAGCACTGACAGTCCTGGTCTACCAAAGATGAAAGAGACAGTTCTTCTTTGTTGAATTTTTCAAGTGAGAGTAGAGGAAAAATGTTTGATTTCAGGCTTTTTTGCAGGTATTAGAAATACTAAGAAATGAGGGTGTTCTGAATACTGAAAATACTTGATAGTGCTCCTTTACAAGCAAGAGTTTAATGTGATGCATTTTAAATAGCTTTCATTTGTACTGAAAATAATGTTGCTTTAAAATGTGCTTTGAATACTAAAGTTGCTTTTAAAAAGATCAAAATAGAATACAAGAACTACAGCGAAGAAACTGAAATAAAAGTATCAATTTTTTATTATTTATTCAGGAGATTTCACCTAAACCACAAAGTCAGAAAAAAAATGAAGCTGATATTAGCAGTTCTGCCAACATTCAGAAACCTGCACTGTTATCCTCAACTTTGTCTTCAGGAAAGGCTCGCAGCAAGAAATGCAAACAAGAATCTGGAGATTCTTCTGGGTGTATAAAGCCCCCTAAATCACCACTTTCCCCAGAATTAATACAAGTCGAGGATTTGACGCTGGTCTCTCAGCTTCCTTCTTCTGTGATAAATAAAACTAGTGAGCACAGACATTTTAAAAACCATACCGTAACTACTTATAAGAGATCTACAGACTTTGCTTTTGGTTGTAAATGGCTATTGCTTTTAAAAATGAATCTGCTTTAAATAAAAGGGCCAAGTGGGAGAATTAGGGGTAGCTCAGTATTTTAAACGTCAAGTCACATAATAAGGCATATGAATTACTCTACCGGAAATAAGACATTTAAATAATACATTTATATTTATAGTCGTGGCTTTTAATGGTTGGCTTTCCCTCCAGCTTAAATCTCCACATTAGTATTAACAGTGATAGAGGAAAAATCAACCCTCCCTTCTGAAGAGGCCTGATTCATTAAAAAGAAAAGACATACACCTTGGTTGTGGACCTTTCCTTCTCTCAGAAATCCCGCCTTCAGCAGGCTGATGTGCTGTGCCTGTTGGCTGTGGTGTTCTTCACCTTATGTGATATTCCCTCCAAATATGATGTGAAAGAGAAGATGGGTTCAAGATCTGTGGTGAGGTTTCTTTGTCTCAGAAAAGTACCATGGGTGTCCAGCTTCTTAACATGTGTGACTGATTTGCAAAGTACCAAAGTACTGGATATCAGCAGAACAGGGGAAGGTTGATGCTGCATCCTTGAGTAGGCTATTTTTTGTCAATATTAAAATATTCCTATTTATTTTTTGAGATCACACTAGGTTTTTAGTGTTGCTTAGTTAGGGTCAGGCTCTTTCTACCCTGAAGAACAGGCCAAGAATTAAAAATAAATACGGGTTCCAATAAGTTGAAAGCTACATTTTGGTTTCATTTTTAGAATAGTGGTTGAGGATGGAAGATTAAACCTGCCTCATTTGTTCCCCACAACCTTGTTATGATATTTTTCTCTTAAGAGAGAAGTTTCTTTTAATTTCTTTCTCACATACAGCTTTAAACGAATGGGAGTGGGAGGGGTGCAAATTTAGCCTTCTTTCTTTATTCAGGATACACTGGTATAAATTGTTTCTTATCCCCATAAATCTTTATTTTATACACCTTCCCTCCCCATCCCTAAACCAATGGTAAGTAGTTTTCCTTGAGCATGTTTGTATTTCGGATTAAGTTAGGCTTCTCTGTAGCAATAGTTTAAAAATCAGGTAATTTAAAACTTGGTTACTTAATAGCTTAGGCCTTGTTAGTGCTGTCTTTTAGTCTTTTGCTTCTGAGTCTTTACCACCTCTAATGGAAATTCAGTTTTGCTGTGTCTTTATTTTTATATCCGTACATCTTGGACTCTAAAACTGCTTAAGAAAAGGAGAGAACAGTGATTTACAGTGGAATAATAACTTAAATGCTTTAATAAGGCAAAGGTTTGTGAAATTGGAGAGGTGTAGGGGAGTGTGGGTGTTTTGTTTTTAATGAATCAGGCCTATATTAACCTATATCAATCCTCCCTTCCCCTCTTTTTTTAAAGTACAAGGTTCTTGACCCTTCTTACTGTGCCACGCGTTGGCAGTGTGTGCTTGACACATAGTTGGGGTATTGATATCAGGTTAGCAGAAGACAGGAGGTGGGATATAAAATTAACCACTGTTTTTTGAGTATTTTTTTTTAAGCTGTATGTTAACACTATCCATGACTTTTTAGATCCTTAACTGTGATCGTATGTTCTGTTTACTGTTAAATCCTATTGCCCCCTTCCATTATAAGTAGCCTGATCTCATGGGTTATATGGGGGGTTGCTTACTGTAAACCAACAGCCTACATCAGTGGGGAAGTAGGTGCCCTAATAATGTATAATAAGCAAAAAGCAGACTCATGTCTTGAGCATAACTCTTTTTTTGCTCCTGGTAATCACAGTCTTTTAATTACTCTTACCAGTTCTGCTGTGATTACCAGCTTTGCAAATAAGAGCTATTTAAAGCACTCCCCATCTTTAGATCTCAAATACTGCGGTAAGATTATGGTATATCTCTCTGCTTCATGAACATTGAAAGATCTCTTTTTAGGTCCATCACAGCCAGTGAATTCCCCTAGATCCTACAAACATAGCCAACGGAGAAGAAGATCACAGCGTTTAGCCACTTGCTCCTTGCCTGATGATTCTGTAGAAAAAGTTTCTTCTCCCTCTTCAGTTACTGATGGAAAAGTGTTCTCCATCAGTGGTCAAAACCAACAGTCATCAAAATTGGAGGGTAATGTATCTTAATCTAATAAAGAACTGCCCAAGAGAAATTGAATCATAAAAATGAGACCTTTCACGGTTTTCATCTAAGGGGATATTTTTGACTTACCGTAGCTAAAGCTGAATGCTGTTCCTATGTTATGTAACGCTGCAATCCAAACTGTTGTTTGTTGGACCTATGTATCTTTTTTAATACTACATTTTTTCTTTTATGTAGTACCTGATGTTGCTCATATGTCACTTGAGAAGCGTGGACCATGTCTCCCTCTTGATTTAAGCCGTAGTTCGGAAGTTACAGCACCATTATCCACAGAATCCACTTTCCGTAATGAATATCCCAGTAAAGACAAGGAAGATATTCAGATGATTACATATCTTTCTTCCAAAGCAGTAACTGATGGAAGAGTAGCTACAACAGCGTCAGGTAAAGAGATTCAGTATACAATCAGTTAGGTCTATAGTTGTAGGGTTAAAACGTGCAAACTTGCAACTCCTCCTGGGGTCTGTCCATCTGCATATTCATCTTCCTCTGGCTTTGAGCTGCACTAGCACTTTTTCTAACACACTTTAAGGAGGGTCTGAGTTTATGGAATATACAAAGCAATATTTATTTTAAAAAGATTTGATTTTGTTAAAACTCGTAAAAATAATCTATGAAGCTACTAACATACTAACATACAGTAAATCTAGGTGTACTCACTTCTTTGCGGCTTCACCTTTAAAACTTAGTAGCGTTTTCAAAGACTGTCACCATTCCTCTACCTTTGCTTCTGTTTGCAGTGGAAATTTTGTCATTTGCTTGCTATGAAATGATTATTGAAAATGTTTATGAAAAATCCCCTAAAAATTACATACATAGTCTTGGTTCACCCTCACAGAGTCAGCATAGAGCCCAGTACTGGAACTCTGTGCTGCCTCTCACTTTGTAACAGTTTCCTGGCTACCATGGTTTAAGTGAATCACGTGGATAGAGGCAATAAAGAGATTTTAGTGTTGATATAGTGGTTTGCAGACCCTTAAAGTGGGTTGTTTTCATCCAGTGTATGTTAGGTGTCTTTTTTCATCTGGGTGAGTATCATAGCATTTTTAATTGGCTTTCAAGAAGGAATTCTCTCATAAGCCTTTTTTTTTGTTGTTATTTTGCATTTAAACGAGAAATTAGTTCAATAAAGTAAGAGGAGAAAAAAATCCCATTATTGTACCTTGCTGAGGAAGGTTTTGGTAAATATAATCAATGGTAAGGAAGACAATGTAACCTTGAACTATGAAATTATGACACTCAAACTATAACTTAGTCTTGTTCGGGGGTGGAATAACAGCTTTGCATTAAGCTGCAGCGCTCACTAGGGCAGTGAAGTATGCTGTTTAGTATGTATAGCCCCTGCTTGGGTGTCTGCTCACACTGACAGTGTTAAGGTGATTGCTTCACTTTAAAACAAAAAACAGGACTCAGTAGCAAAATAGCTACTGAGTTGTAGCAAAGCTATTTACCTGGTGTAGCAAAAGCTGGGTAAGGATTCTGGGATCGATATTGTGTAGATTAAAAGAGATGGTCGTAATTACCCTTTCTCTTTCTCTCTTGTGAAAAATCTATTAATCTCTCAGACTAATTTGTCAAAATAAGGGCTATGGGAATTTCTAATGAGATTCCAGTTAAGCTTTTAAGAAAAATATTACTTAATTTCTCAAGTGAAACCGCGTGACAGTCTTCATTTGCCTTTGATACGTTGCATAGCAGTAGAATAGCACATTCCTGGGAAAATTACTGTGTCTAGTGCCACTAAGAGAAGTGCTTTTGGGAGATGTATATTTGCCCACTCCTAGAACATGACTGTAAAAGAAACTAACAGCATCCAGCTACCATCTGTTTCTTGTTTATTAGAACTGGTTTCAGTTACCAGGAATTTAACTTCTAGTTTTTCTGATATGTTTTCTGGATCATTTAATGTGGAGTTCTTAATGCTGGCAGGTATTTATTTTGCCTGCTTCCATCATGGCTTGCAGTCTGAGGGAGCTGGTTCTAAACCCAGCATCCATGAGTACACCTGTAGCTGTTTATTTGTTGAGCTGGGTCTTGGCCACAGCCGAGTTTTTAGTTAAATAATATGTTTCAGTTATAGCCACCTTTAGTTATGACTCTAAAGTATTTGGTGTGTCCATGCACTTTGTGTTAGGGGAAACCACTCCCTAACAAAACTTACCTGGTATTACTACTTGAGCCCAGAATATGAAGATGGAAGCACTTGCAATCAGTGCTGGAGAATACAGTTTATACTGCTTAATGGAGCTTTTGGGGATCTGTATAATTTTAAGAGGTCTCAAAGAACTGATTTACCAACTGCCTTTTGTCTTCTGGGTTTTTGCCTTCTGGACAGGTCTGTGTTTTGTTCCTAATTTTCATATATTACAGTTTTCCTCCATGCAATCCATATAACTCTGTCTTGAGTTTTCATACCAACTTCTTGTCCAAATCTTAAGAGTTTTCAGAAGGATGCAGCCCAGCATCCACTTGAGCAGTATAAGCTTTGTGGGCTGAAAGACAAATGTAAGCAGTTTGGTATCTTAAATCCAGAGATTTCGTGGAAAGTTTTTAGGGAATCAGCTAGGTTGGAAAAGACCTTTAACATCATCAAGTCGAACTGTTACCCCAGGACTGCCAAGTCTACCACTAAACTGTGTCAGTTTTGGAGCTAGCGGCTTCTGTCAGGAATACCTCTAGGACTAACTCAAGTTCCTGTGTCTTTTGGGTTCATCTCGGTCTTTTAACTCTGGTGAAACTCATTTGTCTCATAGTCTTCTCATAGGAAGAAAAACTCAAATGTAACTTTTAAGTCCAGGTTTGAAACCTCTGTAGGTACTTTACACTTCTGAATAGCTTTTGTTGTGTTCTCTCTGTTAGAAGGCATGTTTTTGCTTTAGACATGGCACAGATTCTCAAGTCGTGTTACTTGAGATTCACTCATAATTATGCCAAATTCTTGCATGCTTCAGGAGAATGAAAAGAATCCACTCTATCCCTGCTTTTCTAATGAACCTGTTTAAGCAGTTGCAGGCTAATATATAAAGGAGAGGTGCCCAAAGCTTTCCTTTCTCATTCCTGTCAAAGCTTGAAATCACTCAGAAAAGTTAATTTGCATTATTCAGGAATAGCTGCCTGCCTAAGTGTAATTTGGTATGCTGCATTATTTAGTTGAGGCACTGTGACTCTAGCCATTACAATTTGAGATCCCTGGTGTAAAATCCAAACTATAGTGTAATTGTCTGCCTTTTAAAAATCTGACCAAACTATTTAAAGTCTATGTCCTTTTATGACATTTCTGCTGTTTAGATTTTATTGACAGTCTGGACAGGTCTGATTTTGACAACACAATAGAATTTGCTGAGTGCATTTATGTTGGACTTGATGTCTTCATAATCACTGAAGTAGATAACTGTAGATACGTTCCGAGATTATGGAGGTAACAGAAGTACTTAGACTGAAGCAGTGTCTGTATGATCCCTTCTGTGAAAGAGCTGTACTGTTTTAGACCCAGGGATGTAATTTGTGGATTTGGAAGTTTAGGCTTCTAATGGAGTCTATCAGTTGAGTCAGTTGAATTTTATGTTGCTGAAAATGATGTATTGTAAAGACTTTTTTATTCAAAAGATACTAGGTCTTTTTCAGGGGGGAGGTATGAGGTGCCCTGAAGTGCAGAAGCATAAATGGCAGCTCATTAACACGTAGATCTCAAAATCATTGCTCTAAATGAACAACTTGTCATTTTGTAAAGGCAGCACTGATCAATCCCTTCAGTCCATAGGCTACCTGGGAGTACAGTGCATGTTGGTAGGTACTGGTACACTACCAGTTAATTATGGAATGGAGGTACTGCTTTGCCTACGCTGTTGTATGGGCTTACTTGGGATCAACTGATACTGTACACACATAACGAAGAGTCCTTGCTTTCATTTGTCAAACTGTCCTTTCTGACACTTAGCTTTTCATAGAGTTTCAATTCAGTATCAGGCGGAAATACACGCAGAGTACTGCAGTTACCCCAGTTCTGGCTACCTGAAGTTCAGATCTTTCTGTAGTAGTAATTCTCTCTAAATTTGTGATAATTTTTCTTGGTTTCTGTAACTCTACACCATTTGTGTTTAACTATTATGTAGTGAGCAAACATAATTTCAACAAGCAATCTGGGGTTTATAATTTAATTAAAAGGAAAATAGTTATATTTATGAATATCGCAATGTTATTAGCTGTTCTTTCTTGTTCTAGCTCAGTCTAGATGATTTTACTGGTAGGGTAACATTAGGTTCACTATATGGAACACATTTGCACTTACACTAGAAGAAGGGAACGTATATTTTTACATAATTTCATGGATAAGTTCACTGCAGCAGGAACAGAAATGGCTGTTGGACAAAATTGACAGAAAATGAGATAAGTTGCTTTTTAGTAAACTCTTGTCAGTGTTATTTGTTACCTGGCTTTTAAGAGGTATCTAGACTCTTGTGAACTAAAGCTCTTGTTACTTTAGAGCTGTTTGTTTACCCCAAACACCCATTGACAGTCAGCTTTGCTCTCTGATTTGAGTATCTGCCATTCTAATCTCTGCCCTGAAGTTCCCAGCTGATTCTTTGGGTAGTTAGCTGAAGGCGAGAAATTTCCATATTCTTATCCTTCCAAAAGAGATTGTTTTGTGTAGGATCTGGTATTAATCTGTGTATGTATTTAAAGGGCATTTAGATATAAAATTCATCCTATGCACTGGGAATTCAAACTACAAAATTAATTATGATAGAACCATGAATCGTGATGGTCATGTTATGATTTCAGTTCTGTTTTAATGCAGATTGTGATGCCTGTTAATAGGAAAGTTGAAACATCAAAAGCCATGGAGTAGACTATCATGCAACCAAATTAAGTTACTTCACATTGGTGCAGTTTAATGTGGTGAACTGAAATAAGCAGTCCCACACTGAAAGCCCATCTGTGCTGCTGCGCTTGTGCTTTGGGCTTGTGGCGCTTCACCATGCCAGACCAGGAGAGATAGCACTGGGAAAGTGTTATAAACCAGGCTGGAAGGTGCTGTCGTTTGCATTCATTTTCAATCTGAAATCAGTCTTCTGGTGATAAAATTGATATTAGAACATAATTAGACATAATTAGTAGTTTATCAAGTCTAATCTCTAAGCATCTTTCTCTCTGCTGAGTGTTAATTGCAGAGCTCCCACGCTTCCCTGTGTGGGAGATGGCTGACTTGACTCCACCAAAAGGAATAAAATTGCAATTAAAAGTAACAGTTAAAAATATGGTAATAATGCCATACAGGAAGTCTTTTATAAACTGGTATTTTTCTTGCTGTATTTGTTACTTGCCCTTAAGACTGTGATTGCTTTGTCTAATTCCGCGGTTACTTGTAAGACACAGTGATTGAAAATCAGGCTTTGCAAAACTTAACACTTTATTTAGGATCTGAGAATTTGAGATTCTCAATCTAGAATGATTTCTGATTCATAAAAGTAAAAGCCAAGAATAATGTTGTAGTGTATGCAGACACTATAGTAACTTCTCTTTTCAGGTTACTATAGCAAGGCGGTCTGGTGAGCTCTGTCATTGAGGTGGATATTTGTGTGACTGTAGTAGATCTCTGCCCATCATAAATATTCTCACAAACAGTTATTTAATTACTAGCCGATTACTTTGTCAGATGTGCTTGTGTTGAAAACTGAGATTTCTTGTGTTGTGGCTGTGAGAGCACGTTTGAATATCTGAGGTCAGGATTTCTTCTGAATAATGAAGTTTAAATACTGATTCATCTAATATCGAGACTAAATTTCCCTTGATAGTTTGGATGGAGTATTCTCCTATCTTTTCATCAATATGGCAGTGACCTAACCAAGTTATATGTGCATTTGGGCGATCCTTTTGTGCTCATTTCAGAAACAAGACAAGACGTTGATAGCATGATGATGTGAAGAAATGTCACTTTTCTTTTACTGAGGTGCTAAAATATACTCGCTGTTCCACAGATGGCAAAGCAGTTCATTCCTGTAGCAGAGACAAATGTTAATTAGGAAACCCAAGAAAGGCATAATTTGGATAGTGTTTTGTGTCAGTGATAAGTATCCCATCAAGCTAAGTCCACTTGAAATACAGGCAAAGGCAAGAGCCTGAATGGTCTACCAGTCCTGAAAGGATTATGGTCTTAGGTGAGGTGGCTGATTTGAGGTAGTGGAAAGGCTCTGGTAGCCTCAGCTATGGTCGTGCAGCTCATGTCTCGTGTTAGCAGCCAGCACATGGAACTGAGCAGCTGCTTCTGGCTGCTGGCTAGGTTGCATGGCATGGCGATGTCTTGCGTCTTGCAGCTGGGAACATCTGGCATGTAAAAGGGCAGTGTGGTACATGAGGTACGACTTCCCATTGCACTTGCTGTTCCCGCAGCTTTCTCACTGTGGCATTTGGATTATTTTTCTGAGAAGGCTGTCTAGGAGATGGAGTAAGTTTCCTGTAGCTAGTATGTTGTATTGTAGCAGAATTGGGTTGGTCTGTCCACGCCTGGAAGGCAGCTGTTGGAATCAGCCCTGAGATGTTCTTGCCTTTTCCCCAGAATCCTTTTCTGACTGATGAATTTACTGAATTACCTTAAAAGTGCTTATTTAAATGCTTTTTCTTGTTTTATGACTGAATATTTTGTAAGAAAGAGAAAAGAAGGGGAAGCTCAAAGAGCCCATTCCAGATCAGGTTCATATTTTGTATTTTTACTATCTTGACTGCTAGTAGTTATTTGTCAGGCCACTTCCTTTTTGAATACAGCTCTTTAACCCACAAGGGTATTTTTACAGGCAGGTACTTTTGTTGGGCTCATAGGTTGAGATACACAACTGCTGCCTCCAGGTGTTTACAGCTGGCATTCAAAACCCTGAACCCCATATGAGTCTGTAGAGGTGCATTTTTGTACAGTATGTCCTTGGCAAGGGCCTGAAATGTCCTCAATTGTCTAATGAAGGTTACATATAAATGAAACTTAAAGTGCTCAGAATACTGATGAACACAGTAATAGTCTTGAATGACCTCAATAATGTTATTTATAAATAACTTTTATTCTAGTTTATTTGACAATTGTATTGTCCTATTTGGTTATAAATATTAGAAATGAAGTTGTAAGTTTTGTCTTGCCATGTTATTTCCTAATTTGCATCACAAATTAAAGATTTAAAAACAACTAAATATTTCGCTGGATAAACTTTTCTGAATAGTGCAAGATAAGAGTTGTCAGTATATGATCCTGGATTCTGATAAGTAACCACAGCATTTTGCATGTAATTCAAATGGATTAAATACACACAGGAAAGACAGTGAATGATTTAAATGAGTGAAAATTGCAGTAAGTGGAAGTGTAAATCTTACAGCACTAAAAATGTTGTACCAAAGCTTAGTTTCACTGTTCATGCATTGGAATGTTAACTTAAAAGATATTGACAATGTCAGCACCTTCAACCCTTGCTGCTGAGGTGGGTTTATATTACAGTGCAATAAAAGGGAAAGAAAAAGGCTTAAATGTAGCAGCAAAAGTACACTTTAAACAGCGCAAGTAGTTTAAATGTGAGTGCAGATTCCAAAACAAAGAAAGCTTGTGGCATGTATTGTCTTGTATGTAAGACTAAGACAGAGGCATTCATGTGCAGTAGTTATGTGTTAAGTGTGATGATATTATTACCAATACTTGACATTGCAGTGATCTGACCCAGCCAGTGACCTGGCTGCAGTCCTTACGGAATGCCTAGGAAATCTGTCTTCTTGTTTTCAGCACCCTTGTCCCAAGTACATGCCTTGCATCTGGAAATGCCTTTCACCAATAGTCTAAAGTTACCCAAAGGGAATAGTAAAAAAAAAAAGAGGTCTTCCACATCAGTGAGCTCTGAAGGGACAGAGGTACAGTGCTCTGTGCCCATAAGGGAGAAAAGTTTTGGGAGTCTGAAGGAGGAAATATTAAAGAACATGATAGAGAAGGACAAGCATTCAGAAGTTGGTAAACTACAATGCTTTTTGTTTCCAGTGCTTTAGACAATGAAAATAATTGTAAAGTGACATGGAAAATACTGTTTATATGTTTCTTCTTCTTATGTACCGTTAGGGCTTTTTATGATCTAATGGCTTTTACAAGTAAGTGGGTCATCAGCCAGACGTTGCGCTTATGTCATGTATTCTTCTTCAATTGGCAGGTGCTGTGAGAATGGAGAGAAAAGGAAAACTGGAAGAGAAAAGTTCTTCAACATATGGTATGTGTGGAGCAATAATATTTTTAGGAAAAAAAAGAAAAATTCTCTTAACACTTGATGTCTCTGAAGAGCGAATGTTAAAGCATGAAATATTTCCTAGGCCCAGCTGCACTTCTTTTGTTTAGGTCTTAAAAATAGTTTGGTTGCTTGAGTGGTAACTGCCTTTATTTCCTTGTACTGACCAACTGGGAGGGAAGGGGGAAGAGGAGAAAACGGTTCAGTGTTACTAGCAAAACATTTGGCAATTCTTGAAAGAAAATACAAACTAAGAGGGCTTTGGTCTTATCCTGTGTTTTAAAAAATAGAAGAAAATTATTAGAGATGGACAAGAATTCGTAAGTGATTTTCCTTTTGTTTTTTCCACAAGGTAACAGTTCTATTTCTGTATTTCCAAAGAAGAAAATAAGACTCAAATTTATGTGCAGGAAATCCTTAAATACTGACTTTAAGGATTTATTTTCTGTAACAAGTCAATTTCCTCATTATTTATCTCACCGATTACTTAGAGAATGATTATGGAGTGAAAATGTTGTGGGATGTTTGTCTGGGGAGAATTAACAGGATATAATAGCATGTTTCTGAGACAAATTGCTTGTCCTCATGCATATAGCAGCAGTGGTTAGAAGTGAAGCATGGTGTAGAAAATGTATCGTAAATTTTAGTCAGAATCAGTTTTCTGTGGGCATGTCACTGTGTAGTAGAAGGCGCTGACAGCATCACCCATTTTGTGATACTGGAATTGCCTTCAAATGGCTTTCTACAGGCCTAATAAGTGTTTTTAAGACATTCCTTTCTTTTTAGTTTGGAATTTTGTACTTTTGAAAGCTTTTTCTCTTGCCCAAGCCTTTTTGCTACAAGCGGTAAGTAAAACAGATGTTACAAGCTATCTAAATAATGTCACTTATTTTGTGTGCTTTGCTATATCTTCTTCTGCTACGATATTTCATTTGGAAGTACTTAAAATGGTAAAATGCTATTTGTTGAGAGAGATTCATTTGACCCATTCTACCAGCAATTAGTGAGACATGCTCAGGATATCAACTAGATTAACTGCATCATTCTGATCAGACTAAGCAGCTGGAATACTTGATTTTGGATGTCATGTTTAGGTTAAACAAATGAAGCAGGTAATGTGGACTGGTACTGCTGTGTTAAAGTGTTACATTCTATTTCAGGTAAAAAGAAAGAAAAGGAAAAGGAGAAAAAAGAGAAAAAGGAGAAAGATCATAAATCAAAACAGAAAAAGAAGAAGAAAAAAAAGAAGAAATCTAAACAGCATGGTAAGTTCAATTTCCTTTTTATTTTTCTAAGTAAGCAAAACCACTTGGTGTGTTTCTGGCATTAAATGTTAAAATTTGTTTCTAAAGAATGCAAATGTTGAATTTTAGAAATTCCAAGAATAAATGTTGAAAGGATCCTCTTTATCCAAACTGATTCAATTAGAGAATCTCTTGCAAATTAACATGAGAGCCATGTTCTTGTGCCCAGTATTTGCTTTGGTTTTTATGTTGTTGAGGTCTTTTTTGCCAACTTTTCTTGCAACGGAAGCTTGGCAGAGGTACCATGATTAAGTTCCAACTTCTAGGGGCCATATCCAATGCTTGTAAATATTAGGAGAAAACTATATACCTCCCAATGCCCAACAAATAGCAGTCATATATCTAGATGCAGAAAGCAGTGTGAGTGAAACATGAGCTTTTTATTCTTTGCTACAGTGAGGTTAACAGCCATACAACATGAAGTAATCAACTGCTCACTGACTTGACTCCTGTACAGTCAATATACTCAGGAAATGTGGTAGATAATTTATTTTTGACACAAGGAGACAGTAAATATGAAGAGTGGCTTTATGGAAGGTGTTTAGGAGAGAAGCATACTGTGGAAGCCATTGCAAGAAAACTGTAGCTTTTGGGATGAAAGTGTAGAAATGTGATTACTCACTTATATTCAAAGTTATAAGAGGAGCAAATGGGTAGCTGCTCTTAGTTATCATTTGACCAATGTAAGACAGACATGGACCTGCTCAAGTGGATCCAGAGGAGGCAACGAAGATGACCAGGGGCTGGAGCAGCTACCCTGTGAAGACAGGCTGAGTGGCTGTTAAGCCTGGAAAAGAGAATGCCCTGGGAAGACCTTGTAGCAGCCTTCTAGTACCTAAAGGGGTCCTACAGCAAGGATGGGGATGGATTGTTTGTCAGGGAATGTAGTGGTAACAGCTTTAAATGGAAAGAGGGTAGATTTAGGTTGGATATTAGGAAGAAATTCTTTATTTTAAGGGTGGTGAGGCATTGGAACAGGTTGCCCAGAGAAGTTGAGGATGCCCTATCCCTGGAAGTGTTCAAGGCCAGATTGGATGGGGCTCTGTACATTCAGAGATGGGAGCTGGGGGGAGTTAAATGGGTAATGCTTGTCTTGGCTATTAAACTTCATGTTTCATACTGGATTTTTTTAAATATAATATTATGTAGAGCTTCAGCATTTCATATTTAGTTTCAACATCTTCATATCGCTGTGTTGATATCCTTTATTTCTGAGTAGGATGCTGCAGTATACTTAATCTTTCTTTTATTTTTATTTCTTGCATTTGTCAAACTTTGCTTTTGTAACAGCAGCTTGTTTTCTTTTCAGATTATTCAGATTATGAGGATAGTTCTGTTGAGTTCTTGGACAGGTGCTCCTCTCCATTAACACGGTCCTCAGGGAGCACTCTGACTCTGCGCAGCATGTTCTCAGAGAAGAATACATCGTACCAGTATCCAAGAGCTATCTTGTCTGTTGACCTTAGTGGAGAAAGTAGGTTGGCTGAAGAGCAACTTTCAATTTGTAGGTTTAATAATTTAAGAAAGAGATTTTTAAAGGCAGTAATTTGGTTAATCTTCGGGGCTGGAGCTATAAATATGGTAACTGATTTATGCTTCATCTATTTAAATCAAAATTCTTACACTCCTCAAGCTGTTCTTCATTGTACTTGCTTTGGATAAGAGTTGTTCCTCTGCTTCTGAGGTGATCATGTTAAAAGTCTTTTGCAGAATTCTTCAAGAAATGCAGCATGCCAGCAGTGTGTTTGAGAGAAATTTTTCTTTTGCTGTATAAGGGTTTAGATTTTCAACTGATGCCCTATATTTCTGTAAGTTATTGTGTCTCTGCACACACAGTTTCACATGTATTTATTTTTACTAGACCTTTCAGATATGGAGTTCTTGGATGATTCCTCTACAGAGAGTTTGTTACTTAGTGGCGATGAATACAATCAGGATTTTGATTCAACTAACTTTGAAGAGTCTCAGGATGAAGATGATGCTCTAAATGAAATTGTTAGATGCATTTGTGAACTGGATGAAGAAAATGGCTTTATGATTCAGGTAAAGAAATTTGGGAGTATTTTTTGTGTGAATGTCTTGCTTGTGAAGGTGCCCTTTTGATGTATTGGGAACTAAAGTTACGTAGAGAGCTGTAAGTAGAAGTGAACAATAACAAGATTATTTCTACATTCTGCATTTGGCATTGCTTTGTTTGATGTAAGCGAAATTATAACTTTAGGATGGATTTTCTCTAAGAATTCAATATGTAGAACAGGTTTGTAAGGAAAGGTAACTCTTTTCTTTATAGCCAGTTAGTAAATCTGGAATAAAATCTCCTTTCTTGCACACGAATCATGGCTTCTGTCCACAAACCATCCTGATTATACCAGCCCTTCTGGTTAGGCCCGTGTGCTTTGCAGTACCAGTTGTAGAAATGCCTCTGCTCACTCTCAGTGTGCCTCAGCTGTATGCAAGACCTCTGCTGTACAGTTAATATCATCAGTACTGTGATGTGTGCGTGGTGTGCATGCTTCATCTTCAGAATAGTGCTTCTCAAACTAGAATAACTAGCTGGTTTTAGAAACCACTAAGAATGTAATCTTACTTGGTAGAGAAGAGCAGGAAGAAGAGCATATGGTGTCTGCACAGCATTCAGGTGCTGATGGATTGTAAATCCTGCTGCTTCTTGATTTGTACTCCAATGAGGGGAGCATTTCCCATCTAGTAATGAACAATTTAAAGTCTTTGTCTCAAGGAATTCATAATACAGCGATTAGATCAGATGAAAGCAACAGTGAGGAAGAACTTGGTTGTCAGTAACTTTAAAAAAGCCATGAACTTCCTGTGTTTTTATCCCTCACTCAAAAACCAGGTTTGTATTAAACTATTGATGTGGTACAGTTTCTATTGAAAATATGGAGCCTTTTTAGTTGTGATTTGAAGGAAGCAAGTATGGCTGTCCTGTGTTACTGGACTTAAAGTCTTTTGGAAACGACAGGAGTTAAAAATGAAGGACACAAAGACTGACCCTGGGAACACACTGAAATGCAGTGCTGTGTTGGAGGAGCTAAGCAGGAGTTCAGCTGTGGTCTTGATGTGGAAAAATGACCTGGTGTAGAAACCTGTGGAGAGAGGGAGGGAAATTGTAGCCCTTGCAGTATGACAAGAGGAAAGGTGATTTTGGTGCTTTGAATCCTCAAAAGCAAAGAGGAGAGACTTTCCGAAGTAAACCAGCAGTTACTTAGGACACAGGCAAACGCTGAGTTGAGAAACTGAAATGTATTTTTAAGTGGTAGTTTCCTGCCCATTTCTTGAGCCTGATTTTTTTTCCTCTTCATGCCTTGTCTGACTGAGAGCAACCAATTTGCTGTTTCTAAGCCCTCATGTCGTACCACTTCTATTTTGCTCTCCTATTCTCTTGTTTCTCCTCTTTCATTTTCTCTCCATTTTCTTTTTCTTTTAGATTTTCCATTGGTGCGATATTAAAAACACATCTTTCTAGCGCACTGGAGAGATGCTTTGTAAATATAAATATTTAAACTGAAGAGTTTTCTACTTTTCACTGTTATGCTGTAATGTATTACATTATCTTTCTACTTTACTGTAATATTATACTCCTGTCTTAAGTTTCACTACTAAATATGTAGGTGCTAAAATATTGGATTTTGTAATAAAGTATTATTAAATATTACATCTTTGGTTTTTCTATGGTTTGGTTCCCCCCACCCCCCGGTCTGGAATTTGTGGTTGAGGTAACTTTCAGAACTAGAGCTCTTCTTTAGCCTGATGTCTTTGCCTACCCAAACACAAATTGCCCAACTAAAATAATCTTACTCAAACCAGCTGTTTAAGTTAAACTGCTGTTCTCTGCATTTTGACCATACAAGAAATAGCTTCTGATTTTTGCATCTATGATCTCAGTTTTAGTTTTTGCTTCTGTTTTTATTTTGTTCCTGGTGGCAGTGCGAAGAGTGCTTGTGTTGGCAGCACAGTGTATGCATGGGACTGTTAGAGGACAGCATTCCAGAGCAATACATCTGTTACATCTGCAGAGATCCACCAGGTACGGGCAAACCACTTTTATGTGCAGCTGTTTGCTTGGAATTTTTAAGCAGAGATGTTGTGCGTCGCTTAAACTGTTAAAGCTTTGTCTATTTTGTGTTACCTGTCATATTTCCTTGGCGCAAGTGATTCTAAGTTTGGCTTTTAGCAGAGACTTACTTTCCTGTTAGTAGCACCTTATTCAGCTATACTAAATCTTATTCATGATCTCAATTACCATTGCTTTACTTCTTAAAACTTAATTCCTCCAAACCCTTAGTACTTTTCCATGTTGGTGTAGTCTGAAAAGCCTCTTAAATCATTCTTTTTTGGCAGTCCATTTGCCTATACTTGGAATCACACCCATTCATTTAAAGATCTTTTAGAAAGGACTCATCTCCCCAGTACACTCAGCTATGCTGAGGATGCCAGTTCATATTAAGTGCAATTTTATAGTGTTTGCATTTATAATGTGTAAAAAAAGGTGTGGAAATGGAATATGACAATGAAATATGGAAAGAAAATATGAAAAGATGAAAAAATCTAGCACTTTTAATGGTAAAAGTGCACAAACAGCACATCTTGGAGGTTGTTAGGGTAAGTTTGGTAAGAATTAGGGAAAGTCTGTTTACTTCTAAACTGAATTATGTTGGATTAGGAAAAGGCTGATTTATAATTATTCTGTCCATAAACCCATTTTTCCTAGCAGTTACTTGGAGAAAAAAAATACAATTTGGGAGAAAGTTTTTAGTATTCTTCCTGATAATTGATACAAATGCAAAGACGTGTCTCCTGGTGAAATAACCAACAGTCCAGGTGTTTCAGAAAGGCAGCGAGACAACACTCCAAAACTTACTTTTGTTCTGAACTTAGGAATTGAAACCTGAAAAGTGTTTGCAGGGTGTAAAATAGCACAGTTCCTATTAGTTATTTCTGAGAAGAAAATTCAGGAAAATAGAGCTGGAAAGATGTGACTTTTTCCATTTGCCCCAGTCTGAATCTCAGTTGATGATGTAGAGTCTTGTTTGATAGTTCTGTGTGGTGTATTCTTTGAGCAGTCAAGCTTTTTCTTATTAAAACCAACTAATTTGTCTTGTGCTCTTTCCCGGCGCTATACTAGGTACTTTGTTATCCGCTGCTATGCAGAGACTGTGTCCCTAATTTTTACCTTCTCTCCCTTCCTAACCATCACTTCTTTTCTTTCTATGTCAGGAGAAAAAGGTCATTCACAATGTCAGTATTTTAAAGTGTATTGGGATAATGGGCAGAAAGGAGATAGACAGGGTATTCTCCTGAAAGGTATGAAGGGCTTCCATCAACCCGTTCTTTGTTCTGTGTATGATGATAGTCTGATATGAAATTGAGTGTAAGATATTGCAGTCACTCTGTTTGTCCAAATTCCTTATTGTAAACAGTAGTACTGGAATAATTAGCATTATACATCTCTAGTTTTGTTTTTTGGCTTTGCTGGTTTTGTTTTTTTGAATAGTTATGAAGTTACTATAGAAGCAGTAGCTAAATACTCGTCTGTGCCTGTTAGGTTAAGAGTGTAGATGTTGCCATAGCATGGGAGACCTAGGGGTGCACTTACATCAACACCCTGTCTAGTAGTATCTGGTAAAAGGCACCTCAAAGGAGAGTGCAAGAGCTCTGCTGTCAGGTAACTTTGAAATGTCTGCTTTTCATGAAGCCTTTTCCTGGCTTAGTCTAATAGATAGATATTGACTTCAGTATTGAAACAAACCAGCTGGTTTGGATATGTCTGTATAAAATCCACTCTGACGTTTTTCTTGGTAACTTAGTTTTCTTTTCAAGTAAGTTGCAGTGGTTAAATAGAGAAAATGACAACTTAAACAATTTTTTTGTCAGATTGATCATAGCACAGTTCTTGGTATCCCTTATTTGATTGCAGAGGTGATCAGATTTTATTTTCAAACACCATTTAGAGAGGACTTGAGATTTTAGGTGTATTTTTTGGTTTTGTAAGTGTTAAGAATTTCCTCTTAATCCATGAAAACTAAACTTTAATTTATTAATAACGAAATCCTGAATCATTCTTTCATGTACATTAAGAGACATTTAGGAGATTACAGCATATATTTATAGCACTCTAGTTATTTAAAATTAGTTCTGCTGTGGCTTCAGATGGCCCTCAATTTGTTTCTTGCTTACCCCAGGTCAGAGGTGGAGTGCCAAATATCTGTATGATAAGGAGTGGCTAAACAATGGACACATGTGTGGATTATCGTTTTTGAAAGAAAACTACTCTCATCTTAATGCCAAAAAGATTGTGTCAACACATCACCTACTGGCAGATGTATATGGTGTAACTGAAATACTGCATGGATTGCAGTTGAAGATTGGGATATTAAAGTAAGTATCAGTCCAGCGTTTATTGTCTCTCTTTATGCATTCAGGTAGAAGAGACTACCATTATTCCATATGTAGTAAGCTCTCACATTAAAGTTCTTTCTTGTATAATAGTTCAAATACTTCAAGTGCAAGATGTAGAGTTCCCTCAGCTTCAGTGGGAGTTGTGTTCAGCACAGTATATTAGGTTTATTAGTGATTTTTAAAAAACTATTATTTTTCATAGTCAGTTTAGTGTTAAAGGGACATTCTGGATTTATTCTAAATTGATAAGTGACCTAGGAATACTTGCATGGTTCATAATGGTGCTTATCAATAGCTGTGATCCAGCAGAAGTGAACACTTAATAGTTCATTCTCTGTAACTTGCTTTTTTCCCTCCCCTTTGTTGCAGAAATAAGCATCACCCAGACCTTCATCTCTGGGCTTATTCAGGGACACGAAAAGAACAAGAACAAATAACTGTTGGGGTAGAGAAAAAATCAGTGACTTTGCCAGATGCTGTTAATCCAACTGAAAGGACATGTCGCAGTCATAACCATAAAGAGCCACCCAGTATACCCAAGAAGATGGAAGAAACGTACATCACAAGTGAGCACAGTTACCAAAAACCACAGAGTTTTGGTCAAGACTGCAAAACAGTCACTGACCCTATGAGTTCAGATGATGAAGATACAAGTAGTTTTGATGAAGATCAGGAATTTCACACAGAGAATAAAAACTGTTTACAATATTCTTTTAAAGATGGTGGCATGAATGAGCAGGTAAGTATCATTCTTCCTCTGGGAAGTTTCTTAGTTGGAAAAACATGCTCAAGCTGATAAAACTCAAGCACATACAAGTATTTAGAAATGTTCATTGCCAGAAGTCAACATCTTCTGTCAAGTAAGTCAGCAGAAATCACTAGAAGCAAAAAGTTGGATCACTGGAATAGTTTCAGGTGAAGTATACCCATTTCAGCTGGTGAATGAAATGTGAAGTATGGTTAAAGTACTGCCTCTGCTAAAACTGTTTATGCTCAATTCAGTGGTTTGGGTGGGGGAAATTCCTATGCTTAAAATGCAAGATCCTGGAACAGAACTTTTAGGTGGTTTTTGCACAGTGAGGAAAATGGGTTTCTTTTTTCTTCTCAATTCTGTTTTCTACATTTTGGGCTTGTGTTGTTGTTTGTTAAACTGCTACTTTTGTTATTATTGTACTGTATTCTTTTTACTAGCAACACTATCTACAATTCTATCCGCAAGGAGTGACCAACAAGTTTGAGTCTTTTATATTGTGTATTTCTTCTCATTAAACATTTCACAGGTTTTTAGTCAGGATTATATTGTCTGTTTCAACATCTCGGGTTTGCATTAATGGTTTAAATCTATTGCTTTGTGGAAGAGGTCTGAAACTTGTTAGTCTAGTTCTAGTGAAGAGTTCTCTTTGAGCAAAAACCCAAAGTGAAACAATCCTTTCTGTTTTCTATAATACCAACTGTGTGAGAATAAATTGCCCAATTCATCCCCATTTTGAAATACGATTTCTGATGTGGAAGAAATGAGTAAGATATGTCTCTCTTTCTTTTAGTTTTAAATGCGACATGTAAGCTATATAGGCTGAACAGGAAATTATGGCTCATTCTAGATAGGAATAACTTTGTTAAATTGCATGATTATATTTAGTTTTATAGTAAGGGGACATGCAGCAGTGTGAAATAGACTTTCCTTCAAACAGTAGCTTAAATAGTATAAATAAATCTAAACTTAAAAGTAAATATATGTGAGCAGTGAAGCAAAACTAATGTTTCTTTCAGATACTAAAGCATATATCTAAAGCTCTCTGTTTTGGGGGTAGTACTAGAGTACTCTTTCCTTTAGTACACCTTGTTGTCAGTAGTCAGCCTTGATACCTGAAATGAGGCTTTCTATCTAGACTTAATATGCATTGAAAAGCTCTCCTTGGTTTCTTCATGAACCTGTTTGTACTTGCCTTAAAGCCATGAGGACGCTGAGATTGAAGTGCCAGTTCACCTCCTTGTCAGAGTTTTGGAGCTTTGGGTTCTCCTTCTAGCATCTTGCAAAGCCTCGAATATTCTGCTTTACTGTTTTGTTTTGTCCTAATCTACAGTTCTGTGTTACATACCCTCTTTTCTCTTATAAACAGTATTCGGGTTGATTATTATCAAGGCCCTTTTTGGACTATGCATCATTTTTAAAATTATACTTTGTTTCCTTGTTCTTGCTTTTGAAAGAATGAGCCTTCCCCACCTGAATCTCACATTTCCTTCTTCACAAGCTGGATCCTGTGCTCTGCTTCTCTTACTGCCACTGCCACCACTGATTGCCTGCACTGATCTTAGAGGAGAACCTGTTTGATCTTGTGATTTTGTTGCTTTTCTCAAGGAGCATTTACTAGCCATTTGAGTAAATACAGAGGTCATTAAAAGCATGTGTGTGTGTGGGGGAATTTTGTATGGTGGTGTTTAGAGGTTATTTAGCTTTAAGATGTTCTCTAACAGTGCAGGGGGCATCTAAAAGAATCACCTAACCAGATGATCTTGGTTTTAGAATGATGCACTTGGGTCGTCATAAGCACTGGAAAAATGGCATTCGTGCCTTGTGCTTTTAGAGAGGGTCTGAAAATTGCAAGAAATAAGGCATCTGTTCCTTATGTTTGAAATACCCTATATAAGATTAATAACAGTTTGAAGAGTGAAAACATTGTGGAGGCAAACCTGATGTCTTGAGAGAGGAAAAAATTTTATTGGAAAGGTTTGAGAGTTCAGGGTCTTTATATGACTTTTAAAATCTCTCTGTGATAAATAACTTTAACTTCTTTAATGCATATTTTGAGTATTAACCATACTTGTCCCCCAGATTTTCTCATAAAGCTGCCATCAGGTTGGCCCAAGTTTGATATGGGTTCTTTTAGTTGATTTTAAGTATTTTTGATGGGGTATTTTTTCTTAAGAAGTAACTTAAAATCCATCAGTCTCTATTTTCTTCTCCCCCTCTCTTCTCACTTCCTGTTCTTGACTGAAAGAAATACTTTAAGAATAAAATGGTGTTTGGCGTGTTTTGTTATGTGATGTGGAAAAAAATTAGCTGAGGACTTCATCAGAGAAGTGTATTAATACGATAAAATTAACTTCTTACTCTGGCATTTGCTATGAACTGACACTGTGAGCACACATATCCAGCATTCTGGTTCCTAAAATAGAATCATCAATAGTGAAAAAACATCAGATCTGAAATCACAGTGGATATTAAATAGGAACTGTGAATCCTGCTAATTAGTGGAGATACTGAACATTTAAACTCATTAAATCTGATATATTTCCTTTGGTCATTTTCATTAGCTGAAATGCCAAATACAGAAAGAGGAGGAACTTGCTATGAGGATACTAATTAATTCAAAGCAGTTAATCTTCCTCAGAGACTACATTTGCATAACTGCATATTTTTGCCCTTGTAACTATCCCCAGGCGTGTTCAATTCTGACCCAGACTTGTGCTTGCAAGTTACATGGGGCCATAGCGATGGCAGGAAGAGAAGTCTTTTGTCCTAATCAACAAATAGAAGGGCCAGCTTATGTGTGCAAAAGAGTGCCTTTTGACATCTTGGATATTGATGTATTTTAGGCATGTTTCCCTTCATTCCCTGGAAACAAACCTTAGGATTTCACACATTTTTGGTGATGGTGGACTAATTCAGTTCCAATTTCATGATTTAAGTCATGCTTTATATAAAAAGAGCACAGTATTTCTGTGCTCTTTTTATATAAGGTCTGTCTTACTGCGTTAAAGTGCTCGAGCTGGTAAACTTTACCTCTTGCTTCACTCCCCCAGTGCTCCATATACACATTTGTATGGAATTTGCTTTTTGTTTGGTTTAGTCTATTGATGTATCATGGTACATGGTGTTTTGACTATGCTTTTTGTCAACTAGACAGAAGTACAATTCTAAACCAGCATAGTTTGTTGTGTGACAATGTTGAAATCAGCACCAGAAAGCAAAGCAAAAAAGAAAACCCTCTTAAATGGCAATTTTTTTTCTTTCTGTTGCTCCTATGAAGAAGAATTCTGCTGAAGGAAACACTGTGTTTGTTTGTAATGAAAGAAAAGGCTCAGAAGAACAAGTGGACACACATCTTCAATGGCAGCTAAACCTCCTCACCCATATAGAGAATGTACAGAATGAAGTCACCAGCAGAATGGACCTGATTGAAAAAGAAGTTGATGGTAACTGCATTGCCAGATACTTGTTAATACACCTGTAACAGCATCTTTCATAGCCACTGTATTGTGTGATCTGAGGCACTGAGGATTGATTAAGTGTTGTATTCAAACTTGGGTACCAAAATGATAACCAGAGCTTGTACCCTTGATCCCCCCACCCTTCCACAAGATTTGATGCCCAATAACATAGCTTAAGCACTCAGGATCCCTGAAAATTTAGCTTAAATTTGTGATATTAGGTAGACTTCAGAAAGCTGAGATAACTTGTCTAATCTTTGTCCAGATATAGATCATAAAGTTGATGGGTTTTGGTATGCCTGGAATGGTTCTGGCTTGATTGTTCTAGCAATTGATAATATTCAGGGGAAAAAAAGATGTGTTCATTCTGCCTGTAGCTTTGCTTTGCTACATATTAATAAGACAAATCAGGCTTCAGGAGAAAACTTCTGTGAACTTGTAGCAGAGGAGTAAATATTACAGCACCTGAGTTTACTCACCAGTCATAGAAATTAAGAATGAGGTGAGCTTTTAGTCTACTCATAGGAGTCCCTGATTATCTTTTGACAAATAAAATCGTCTTATTTCTATCTGCAGTTCTACTTTCAGTATTGCTGCTAGTACTGGTCAGTATTTCTAGGCTAAGAGGGTTGACCTTTTCCCTTCTCTGTCTCTACAAGCATAGAAATTCCTTGAAAACATTTGTTGAAGATTGGAAAACCATTCTGTAATCTGGACCTTTTAAACAGGAGCCTGTTAGAGTGACAGGAGCAAGCCTTGCATTTAAGGATTGCGTTTTCTGTTGCAGAACTGTCATAACCGGAAGATCATGAACTGAGGTTTCTTTTATGTGTGTAGATGAATTTTTAGACAAATTGTTAGCCACAAGTATAATTTGCTCCCAGTAACTTTTTATAATAACAATCAAATCAGAATATATGTTTGGAGTGGTCAAGTGAAGTGTGGAATTAGTTGGTGTTTCATAGAATGGTTTGGGTTGGAAGGGACCTTAAAGCTCATCCAGTTCCAGCCCCCTGCCACGTGCAGGGACACCTTGCACTAATTCAGGTTGCTCCAAGCCCCTGTGTCCAACCTGGCCTTGAACACTGCCAGGGATGGGGCAGCCACAGCTTCTCTGGGCACCCTGTGCCAGCGCCTCAGCACCCTCACAGGGAAGAACTTCTTCCTTATGTCTAATTTCTTGTGTTAAGTAAAAATCACAGCCTCAGTATATTTTCCCTTTGTATAAAAGACAGAATAAGAAAGAAAAGTTTAATTGTTATGAAAACTGTTTCTTGAAGACTTATTCTAATCAACTTCTTCCTTTTCCTTCTGTAGTTCTAGAAAGCTGGCTTGATTTCACTGGAGAACTGGAACCACCAGATCCTCTGGCAAGATTGCCTCAGCTCAAGCGACGTATCAAACAGCTCTTAATTGACATGGGGAAAGTACAGCAAATAGCAACGCTTTGCTCTGTATGACAAAAGGAAGAATAAAGAAATAAAAATAGGATCTTTACGGTGAATTTTCTTACTAGCCACAAGACTGACAGGAAGTCAGCAAAAAGCTGAGCATTTATCTGGTTCTTTGCTGATTAGTAGCCTGAAGCTTTAGAGAGAGGAGAGGGAATTTAGAGTAAGGAATCCCTTGTACTGAAAATCTGAATATTCAATGTCCAAACTTCAAAATGTGATATATTTCATTCTGAAAAATGCTGATACGATTTTAACATGATAAACAAGAAAAAAAATCCACACAAGGAAGCTGAACAAACAAAAACTCAGCAAAGAACAGTGTGTGGAAACCTTTGGCAAAAAAATCTACCTTAGCAGAATCCAGCTGACTAGATATTCTTGGGAACTGCTTTTTTAATGAATTCCTCTTGTCTTGCTAGTGAAAGATAGACACAGAGAGATGTGTATCCTCTCTACAAGGAAAGTTTGTAGATTATTTCCTTCTCTCATGAATGTTCAGAAAAGCAAACGTAATAGCTTTGAGTTTTTGAAAGAAACTACTTATCATGGTCTCCTTTTTAAACTATTTTTTTAAATAGAAATCCTTATTGCAGCACCCTTAGGCTCCTTTCAAACATAAGTGGCAAATAGTGGTCAGATGTGCCAAATAATACTAAAACCACTGGGATGAGAATTTGGTTATGACTTACATGAAGGTTTTTTCCAAAGTCCTACTTGGTGCCAGCAATCCATCCAAAATTGATCTAGTTTATATTTTTTTATGTTCTATTGCAGTATTCAGGGTTCAAGGTACAATTTTTGTCCTGGATTAAGCTCTCTTCTGGTGTTGGCCCTCTGAAACTTTACCATCCTCAGCTGGGATGAGGAACGACAAGAGCAGCAAATCTGTCTGTGGCTGGGAATATGCTAAACCACTAGAGTAAATCTCACAAGATACATGATCCAAGATGTTTTAATGAAATCTTTCAGCTTCAGTGAATGAAACGTCATGAAACCAAAGGCAACCTACTTGCTCTGTTAGCTCTTGCTGGATTTTGAGGCCAGGACTTTCCCTGTGCTTCTAAGTTGCCGCTGTACCCAGTGCTACACACACATTTGTATGTGTATGTATATGTGTATAGCTACACATGTACATATATACATACTCTACACATTTATATCTACACATGTCTAGTTTTGTTACAATAGACTCTAAGAACTGGTGGTTAACATGAAATGTTACCTTTTAACAAGCAGTTTCTAAAATTGAAAATAATGTATGTACAGGTTTTGAAATTTGTAAAATATGACTGTTAAAAGGAGGCTATTTAACTGGTGACATTAAGATACTTGAACATTTTATGCCTCACGTCTGTTTATCAGTTCTAGTTATCTGTATAAATGCATTTTAGAACCGATAGACAGTAAACTTGAATTTACCTTTTGATAAAGAGTACAAGCCACTGTACATTCAAAAACTATTTAAATTTGCAAACACACTGTTCTATATGTAAGGTACTGTATGTAAAACTGTTTATTAAAACTATTCTGCATACTCTACATTTTCCACTGTTCTTCCTGATCTGCATACAAATGTAAAAAAGAAGTGTTTGTCCTAATGTACAGACCATCAAAAAATCTTGGAATGCCTTTTGAGGATGCATAACATTGAAATATGTGCCAAAGATGGATTATTTGGGAATGACTTTGCAGCCAGTGCATTGAACTTTCGTGATAGAACCATTATTGAGAAAGCAAGCAGCATGGCTGGTTCATTGCTAAAATAAACCTACCCCGATGTTTCCTGTTTGTCTGTCATATCTGCAGTGAGATACCACTCTTGATGTCCAAAGCAAAATGTAAACCCCTGCTACAGGGTGGTTGCTATTTAAAAAGTCTTGCCACATCAAGCTTGTAGGAGACATTGCAGAGCTGCATGGGAACATGGAAGTTAATTATGAGATGATTGGCAACTTCATAATGCAGAAAGAACACGAGCTGAGGAGTTGTTGACGTTTTTGTAGCAACTGTTAATAAATGAAATACTCTGTTATGTAGCTGGATGCTTAAATAACTGCTTCAAACAATATGAATAGTTGAGTGACCTACTTGCTTTGGGATATATGAGACTCTTTTCTGTTGTTCACTTGCTGCATAACTTCGAATGTGTGAAAGAAGTGTAAATCCAGATGAATTACTTTGAAACAAAGTGGAGTGTATTTACAGAATCTATACAGCATATACTGTAGCAACATTATGCAATGTGTGTCATGTATTATAATTGTAAATGTTACTGAAGGGAAGGTGGACCCGGAGATTCTAGGTGCGAGGATGGAGGTTTCATTCTTAGTGCAGAGATGAAGGAATGGTATCCTGAAAAGGAAATCATAAGGTCAAAGTTAAAGTTGCCCTTGCAGCTTTAATTTGTCTTCTGTTTGCATTTGTAATGGTCTCTACATTTACCTGAGTATGTAATTGTATCCCTCAGGATCCTGCCTTATCAGGATGGACTGTGCTTACAAGAACAAATAATCTGTTCAGTACTTTTTAGTCTTAATTTCTTGCATAGTCACGTATTAGAAAAGTTCCTGCAAGCATTCATGTCTTCTGAGGCACAACCTCAATGTGCTTTTGGTCCGTGCTGTGATACATCACGTATTGCTTGAATGCTTCACAGACTTGTTCGAGTTTGCTTTCTCAAACTGTGATCTTAGTCTCTACCATGCGAACATTAGTTTTGGCTCCAGATTCTCAAGCATTCAAAGGTTTGGGATGCTTCTGAAGTATTTTCTTTGAACACTTACAGTCAAGTGCCATACAAATGCTGAGTGTTTTGCACAGAACGTAACCTACAGTCGATTGCTTTGCTCGTGTGCCAGTCAAACCTGATGTGACCTGGTTCAGACCAGAATTACTTCCAGTCAGCCTTATCGAGAATCTTCTTCCTGTAGGCATCATTTTCTGTCTTCCTCTGTAAATAAGCCAGGGACCTACACACAATCTGTTTTCAACATCATTTATCGAGGTGTGAATTGCAGTCGTTTGTGCCGTAGAATGGAGGCAGACCCACTTGGAGAAAGAAATAGTATCTGGCAGTGTGAGGGGTGGTTTTGATCCTTGTGCACAGAAGGGTAACAACTGTAAATTCATAGCCTTTTAACCTATTGTAAGTTCTTCATAAACAAAAGGGAAATGCCACTGTACAGAAACCTCTTGTGATTTCACAGGGCTAAATGGCAAACTTGTGGAGCCTTGAAATGCCCAGCTTTTTGCCTGGGGGTTGTTTCTATTCATGGTGATTTTATTGAGGGTGATTTGTTTCGAAGCCGCCTTCCTCTGACTGTACTGTAGGCATCTCCATCAGGAATTTGGCATTTTCAGTTGCAGTGATGGCAGTAGGACATCAGTATTGCAGTCATGAATGAAATGTAGTCTTGGTGATGTGGTCAGACGGGCTGGTTATCTTTGAGTCACAGAATGGAGGTACTTCAGCTCATGTGGCAGGGAATGGGTTGGAAGATGCTTCCTGCTAACCCTTTTCTTGGGTAGCTGTAGTTGAGTAGTGCCCATGTTTTGGATATTCTGGCCTTAGGTGCAGAGGTGCTTGTTCAGCTATAGAGTAATTTACAGTGGTAGAAGCCTATTTTCTTTAAAATAGTGGAAGATGATGGGTTGCAACTTTCTGATAGATATGAAGTATTTGCTGTGAGGCAAAGAATTGAAACTGTTCTTCCATGGGTGCAGTCCTCTTTATGGCTGACATCCACCTGTCTCTCTTGATTTCGTCTCTGAAATTCTCCGTGTGCTCCTCACCTGTTCTGCATCTTGTATCTGTTTTTGTTCTCCAGCTTTCAGCACTCTGGCTTCTTCTGTGGTGCCTGAAGGGTTTCATTCCTCTGTTCTTGTGCCCAGTTCTTTCTGGCTGCTGTGGGAAGCACTCGTAGAGGAAGGTCTCCTCTGCTCTGCTGGCCTCAGCCTCCAGTGTGTGCTACAAGTTGGGTACAGTTGGAGTGTGTGCACCATGATCAAATCTTCAGATGTTTTTGCTGCTTCCCTTTAGTAAGTCTCTCCTGATCTCTCTCTCCTCCCGTCTGGCTTCTGACTTAACTGAACTTCAATGACTATGACAGCAAAATCTCTCTGGCACTGCTGGGCTCCAGCACTTCTTACCAAACTGAAAGGCCGGATGTGAAGGAGTCACTCGAACATCACAGTAAAATTAGGAAAGTATTTTGATGCTTGCAAACCAGAATATTGCTCTTTTGTATGTGAAGGGAAACTACAACTATTTTGTTCACTGAAACTTCAACAGACACAAAACAGATCCTGAGCTGAACTGGAGCTTGATGTAAATATCAGTAACAAAAGTAAGGGGTGAGGACAAACAGGGGCTTCATAGCTAGAAGTGTGTGGTGAGACTGTCTGGACTAGCTTGCCCTGTGATGGTTCTGTGGAGGGGCTGATGTGTAAAGGGGTGAATGCAATGATGCCATTCATTTGCAAACAGGACCCATCTTTGTCATGTTGATACACAACACTGGAATTGTAGATTTTCTCTTTACTGCTTAGAAATGTTACAGTACATGCACCTTAATTTTGGAGTGCTTATTAAGGCCAGAGGATTAATCCGTTTGAAATGCCCATTGCTATTCTCACATTTCATGAGCTGACACTTTTTCCCCTGTTGTACTGAGTGTATATGGCTTTAGGTGATCATTTTACAGAGGATGTTTGAAATACTTCAGCAATGATTTTTGTTATACTGTGTTATGTCCTGGGCACTGGGTGTGGGGAATCTGTCTTTAGCAATAAGTATTATACACTATGTGTATATCTGTTTATATATGGAAACCAAGTATGAAGCATGTAATGATGGTGAAAATACACTGCACAAAGAGCAGGCTGTGCATTTGGCAGCCATTCTGCACCAACCTGAACAACCCAAATGAAAGATTGGAGACCACATGGAGAAAAGGAACTCCATGAAAAACTGCTCATACACACTGGGCCTGTGTGTAAATGGTAGATGAGCCAGCCTTATTCTATGAATTGAATAACTAGAGCTAGTTCAATTGCTGTTTACTTCTGACAGCAGCCTTCCTTTCTTCAACACTGGCCAGAGCCACCTCCGTTCAGCTGTAGCCACTGTGCGTCAGTGTATTGTCACTAAACACTCTGAGAGAGGCAGCAGTGCACTATTATTATATCTTCTGTGAGAGAAGCAAAATACTTTCTCCTGTGATTTGTTTTTTTATAATAGCAATAATGTTGACTGCATTCTAATACTCACAATAAAGGTCTGTTGAGATTGTTACGTGCCTGGGCTCCCATTCAGTGGACTTTTGTTCTGGCGACCTGGTGAGTGCTTGTGTGTGTTTTAAAACATTAGGGAATCTTCAGCTGCGTTTTTAGCCTCTAGGCAGTAAGTTATATGCAGTTGATATTTATTTATATGCGTTGGAAAGCTTTGGGGAATCTTCAGTTGTATTTCAGCCTGTAAGCAAAGTATGCAGCCACTAAATTATTTCCAGTGCTCGCTCACTGTGTGGCAAAGTCATTAGAAGGTTTTTCTATTCCTGAACTACTTTGGAGTTTAATGGTTTCAGTCAGGGTTTGAGTTCTGGAATGCACTCAGTTGTTAAAAGATGATGTCTTTCAAGGCCAGGTGAGACGGGGCTTGGAGCAACCTGCTCTAGTGGAAGGTGTCCCTGCCCATGGCACCGGGTTGGAACTGGATGATCTTTAAGGTCCCTTCCAACCCAAGCCGTTCTCTGATTCTGTGATTCGCAGTGATGGCATCTCTTCTTGAGGGCACGTCTCTATCTGCCGTCTAAGGGTGTTTCTAGTTTTGTGCCTTTGTACAATGACTTTACAAAATAGCTTCCCTTTCCTTTTAATTGATTTACTTTAATACTGCCTCCAAACTGTTCTTCAGTAGTAGTAGAAAACCAATAAGCAAACCAATGCTAAGAAAGTTCTTCTGGACATCCTGTGCTCCAGGGTGTAAACCATGACACGTTTGTTTTAAGGCTGTGTTGGTCCCAGGGACCTTTTCTGCTTACTCCTTTCCCCCCCTTCATTGGTGAGCTAATTTAAGATATTCTTCCATCTTTCCTCAGTGCTAAAAATAGAGGTCAGTTCAATTGGCATTTCACTGAAGGTTATGCAGTGAGGCTTTCCTTAATTTGACCAGCCGTAGACAAGTGCTTTTTTTCCCTCTGACAAACAGGGATTGCACATATTGCTCTGTAAACAGCTTTTTTAGTCCACGGGCTACTGCATCCCATTGAACTTGCATGTACCAAGATCCCCATCTTGGTTTGACGCACATCTAGGAGTGGTTTAAGTGATGCCAATTGCCAAAACTCACTTTCTCACTTTGTTAAGAGACTTTTAAGACTTGGCTCTTCTTCCCAAGTTGCATAGTTCAGAGGTGGTTTTCTGAGTGTTTCTGAAGGAAATAAATGTAATCTTGGGCATTTAGATATTGTGGATTTGTGCTTCATTCTGTTAGTAATAGCCTTTTGGTACCCCTCTGGTTCTTTATCTGCCTTACTCTGTTATCAGCTGCTAATGACCTAGCAAAGAATAAAGGAGGAAAGTGAGGAGCTACTTTAAGAGCTCGCTTCACTCCTCATTTGCTGCATAAGGAACCTGAATGGCACTATTATACTAACTATAGAATACTGGACTAAATTGGTCTCTCTCACATACACACACCCCTTGGGTATGTGTTCCAGTGCTTTGGAAACATCACTGACCCTGCTGCTCTGGAGAGCCCATGGCATGGGGCTGGGCTGTCTCTGGTTGCGCTCCTGTCAGTACCCCACTGCACTGGGGGTCAGACACAACCCAGGGACTCTTGGAACATAATTGAGACAGAAATACATGTCATGGCCAAGCATCTTTCCTGCTGCAGCCACCCTATGGCTAATGCTGGCAATTCTCTGTATAGGCAGATTCTTTTGCTCTGCATGTGCATTTCCCTATAAATGCTATGCTACTCCAGAAACTCGTTTTCTTTCTGTGCCTGTTTAATCAGTGCTATTATGTGATTTGTTGTCTTTATGCCTCTGAAGGTTGCTTTTTTGGTCTGTCATCTACACTGGACACTTTCTTCATCTTTCCCCAGCTTGATTTTTCTGCAGGCCCAGAGTAGGCTGCTCTAAAGTAAAATCCAGATATAGTCCCCTGCATTTGGAAAAGGCTGCTCATGCTAAAGCAAGCTGATGCTGCTGTTTGAGATAACATTTCCCTTATGTATCAGACCCTGTAGCACTGCGGTGGTTTACAGCCCACACAAAAGGATGCTTGGATCACTGATGGCACAATCTTGGTCCATAGGAGAGCATCAGTAGAGTTGTTTCTGTCTAGTACCCATGAACCACAAGCAAGAGTGCTGCTCTCACTTGAAATCAGCCTAAGACCTCCCTCAGGGGTGTGCTGCTGTTATTTGGCTTATTATTCAAGGCCCATTTGTCCAACCACATTAGCACAAGTGAGGGTGAGTTCTCCTAGTTCCTGGTGCAAGTAAATCCAAACTGACAGTCATAAGAGGTGGACAAGTGAGAAGTCATACTCTGGAACCAAGGAAATAATAGTTCTGATGTGTTTCAGGTTGAGAATCTTGCATGTAATTAGTACCAGGAAGCTGGAATTGACATGCTTGATGTCTGGTATTACACCTGGAGGATGAAACCCAAGAAGCTAAGCTGCTTCCTGTTGGATACTTGACTCTATTAAAGTGCATGGTGCAAGTGGGAGTAAAACCAGAAGGTCGTATGAAGACAGGCTGAGAAAGTTGGGGCTGTTCAGCCTGGAGAAGAGAAGCTGCGTGGAGACCTCATAGCAGCCTTCCAGTATCTGAAGGGGTCCTACAAGGATGCTGGGCAGGGACTCTTCATTAGGGACTGTAGTGGTAGGACAAGGGGTAATGGCTTTAAACTTAAACAGGGGAAGTTTAGGTTAGATATAAGGAGGAAGTTCTTCACAGTGAGGGTGGTGAGGCACTGGAATAGGTTGCCCAAGGAAGTGGTGAATGCTCCAACCCTGGCGGTGTTCAAGGCCAGGCTGGACAGAGCCTTGGGTGACATAGTTTAGTGTGTGGTGTCCCTGCTCATGGCAGAGGGTTGGAACTAGATGATCTTAAGGTCCTTTCCGACCCAAACCATTCTATGATTCTATGAATGCAATTTATTGACCCTCAATTCCCTTCATAGTCAGGGGAGCTGTGTCCCTCCTGGTTTTCACTTAACAACCACTTTAAGAGCTATATTTACTCCTAGTGCTGTGCTGTTCGGAGGCCTAACTCTTGCCTATCCCCTGTCCCCAGACTAGGCTCTCCAGAAACACAAAGAAGTGTACTTCTAATACAAAGTCTGGTTGCACTTCGGTGAGAGCCGGAGCTCCAGGCAGGGTCACCCCAATACGCCCAATGTGCATGTTGATTTAAGCAGGTCCCCCTGCCACTCCCTGTGCTGCTGCTGCTGCTTTTCTCCTCCCAGTGACTGGGCTCAGCAGTGCTCCCTGGAGCGGGGATGAGGGCTGGCTGCCGAGCACCTCGAGGGCTGTTCCGGGTGAAGGGGCCTCTTGTGGGTTTCTCAGGAGCATCATATGCGTCACTCGCCCGATTTCATCTCCAGTCCACCAGAGCAGAAGTGAACCCATCCGAGGACGGCTGCTATAAAAAGGCAGGGGAAGCCTGTAAGGGGTGTGCAGGGCTGTGGTGCTCACAAAGGGGATGGAGCTCTCCCATCGCAAGATGGGCTCCATCCCATTTTGCACCCTTCTTTGCTGCTGTATTAGCATAGTAGCAGGCAATATATTTGGTGAGTATGCTTGTTCTTTTCCTTTGTGTGGCCGTGCCCCCGTGATCTTTGTGCTGCTCTGTATGTTATCCCAAAGAAGTACTAATGATCTTGAATCTTACACTCTGCAGACGTAGCTAGTTATTGTGTGCTGTGCGAACTGAGCTTGGGTTAAATACCAAGCTGTAAGGATTTTAAATGGTCAGGGTTATCTGATGATTTTGGGTGGAAAGAAAAAGCTTTTCTGGAAGAACGGGCTGGGCTAGGGAAGGAGCTCGGGTAAGAAAAGGTGGTGCTGCAGGGATGTGAAGGTCAGGAGCCATCCGCGGTTCAAGAAGTCTCTAAGCTGCAAATTACTGGAGGCTGAAAAGTATTCAGAATACTTATGTGCTTGCACTGCTATGTGCAGTCATGCTCAGACCAAATACTGGATAAAGTGTTCTTTGGTCTAAATTGCTGTAGCTGTGGGTTTGTTTGTTTGCTGTGTTCTTACGGAACTAGTCAGTGGAATTAAGACCATGACATTCATTGGATTTTGAAGATGGAGAAGTGTCAGATCAACTAATCTGCTCTATAAAAAGAACCTACTGAATTCCATCATTCTCCTGAAATAGCATCCAAATGTGATTCTGAATTCATTAGGAACTGAAGTCAACTGTTTTCTTGCTTGGTGGCTTTAGTAGTTTATCACTTGCCCTGGTAAAAATTGAGAAGTGCTCCTAATATGAATTATTCTGGTGCTGACTGCTAGACATTGATCCTATTAAGTCTTTCATGAGATTAGGAAAAAATACCTTTCCTTTTGGTGGAGTAGAGAGTTACCTAGCTTCAATAAAGAATAAATACTCAGAAATACTAACGGTGATGTGTGTGGTTATGGCAAAGAGTTGTTTTGTGGTGATAGGGGCAACAAACTCTAAGTGAATTACCCCAGAAAATGATAGTCATACCAGTACAGAACAGAGCTGAGACTAATAAACAGAAGCCTTGGAAAGGGTTCATGAGCATCTCCATTTTGTCCTTATCCTGCAGCTGGGCAGACCAGTGAGTTTGTTCAGTATCCCCCTGTGCAGCCCCGTGCAGAAATGCACCCAGCAATCAATGGGGAAACAACTAGGAGGACCCATGAGCCTGGGGCTGTTATCATGCAGCTTTGGCACTAACAGGGTTTTGATAAGAACAGGCTTGTGGTGAAACCACCCTTACGTGTTTCCCTTCTTGCTGCTTTCAGAGTATCAGACAGAATCCCAACCATTACGTCCATGTGAACTGCAGAGGGAAAAAGCTTTTTTAGAAGGAGAAAGCTACATTCCTCAGTGCTCAGAAGATGGCCAGTTCAGGTAATTCATCCCTGCTTTTATTCTGCTGTTACACAATGTACCTTTCATTGCTAATGAAAGCTTTGCTTTAGCCTCTGTTTTGAGGAGCCTCCGTACTGGTGGACTGAATGGTGAGGGCTGCAGGAGACTAAAGTGACTTCATTGAGCCATGTTGCAGATCCAGCCTCTCTTGAATGAATTCCATGTTACTGGAAATAATGTCTGGGTTTAGAGGTCAATCGAACACCAACAGGCTAATCTTGGCAACATTATTTGCGTGTTAAATACCCTGTGAAGGTTGTTGTGTACCTGTGTCTTCCTACACATGCTTGTGGGCGCTTGGTCTGTGATCAAGTGTGCTGGCCGGCACAGCTGAGCCAAGGTGACTTGAGATGTTTTCCACTCTGCTGTAAGTGACACAGTTTGGTTTCCTTCTAAGGCAGTAAAAAGCCCATGGAGAGCAGTGATTTAGAGAGCAGCGTGTTGATTGGAGATGCAAGATGTTAATGAGTTAAAGCTGAGGCTGTGTTGGGGAACAGATTCTAATGTTCTCTACTACTATCTTACTGTTGTCAAGGTGAGGGGCCTTGACCATTCTACATTTGACTTAGAAAATATCTCAAAATGTATAGTACATCTCAAATGCTGAGAATCCAGATTGTATCCAACCTGCTTGCTTCTGACTTCAAGTCACTTACCTGCAGTTCCTTCACAGAATTACTAGAATTAAGAGCTCCCATCAGGAAGAGTTAAAGTCACCTGAAACAGCCCTTTCTGATTCCATTATTTGCAGTGTTAAAGTACTTGAACTTGCTTGGCTTGCTGTATGTTTTTGTTACTGTCCCATACTGATTCAGGACTCTGTCACTAGCAAAGTAAAATAGTTGCTTGTGATCTCCTTCAGGACTGTACAGTGCAGTAGGAATGGTCTTTCCTGTTGGTGTGTGGATGAGAATGGCATTGAGGTACCTGGTAGCAAACAGAGCGGATATCCTGTATCTTGTAAGTCACAAGCTTCTATTTTTGTTCAGATGATTGTGTAAAGAACCATTTAAATCTGCATTTGAACTGCTGAAATCGAGGACAGGTTAGCCCCAGGCTTTGATGGACTCTGTTGTAATCAGAACTTGCAGCTCTCAGAAAGTTCATTTGATGTCTTAATAAATTATTCAGTGCCCAACAAGTACCTTCCTCTAACAATGCCCCTCTCTGACACTACAGGCTTATCCTTCTGCCAGCTGCAGAAGCAGAGGATCTTGGTGAGCCGATACATCAACAGCAGTAGCATCTCCTACATCCCTCAGTGCCTCGATTCAGGGGCTTTTGATGTGGTGCAATGTGACACAGAGCTGGGTCAGTGCTGGTGTGTTGATCCAGAAGGAATGGAGATTTATGGCACCAGGCAGAAAGGAAAGCCAAGGCGGTGTAAGTAATATTCAACAAGATGATGGGGCTTGTAGGTTTGAAAGGTTTGATGTGCATGAAACGTGGTAGGTAGATCAGGAGCTTGGACACTGCAGCCTACACTTATCGTATAGAAGTATAAGTGCTTAAATGAGGCATTTAAGTCACTATTTCATGGAATCATAGAATATTTCCCTGCCCATAGCAAGGGGGTTGGAACTAGATGATCTCAAGGTCCTTTCCATCCCAAATGATTCTATGATTCTATGATAATATCTCAAGTTGGAAGGGACTCATAGGATCACTAAGTCCAACTCATTGCTACTCTTAAAGACAATACAAGGCACCTAGGTGTCCACATTCAATGTAATGAATCTAACCCCCTTCCAAACCATGGGGTGGCTATTCAGCTGCTCGTGGGAAGTTAAAACACCAATAAATGTTACCTTTGTTTGCCATCAGGTCCAGGGAACTGTGAGATCCGAGACCGCCGCATTCTGCACGGGTTTGGGGAGAAGAGCCCACCACAGTGCTCAGCAGACGGAGAGTTTCTGCCTGTCCAGTGCAAGTTTGTCAACACAACAGACATGATGTTTTTTGACCTCCTTCATAGTTACAACAAGTAAGAGCACAGGATTCTGAACACGGAAACAATCCTGCATACCTCTTCAAGTCACTGTATTACTGCACCTTTTTCCCCACAAGGAGCCTTTCTTCTGTGACTGCACACGATGCTATTTCCTGTTAGTCACTGGACCAAGTAAAAACCTTTTCTTCTGACTTGAATTTTCTCATTTAGAAAAATCTGATTATTTCATCCCTGAAGTTCAATTAGTGTGTCCTCAACACATTGTGATCTGTATTTGGAAAAATAGCCAGGGCTACTTTTCAGACAGACACACAACAGCAAATGAGACATGCACAAGGAACAGAGGAATTCAGGTGTAAATATGAAGTAGGAAAGATGATTCCATGTGGGAGATGAAAACAGATGGTCTGACAGACAAGTGGCAACATGCAAAGAGCAAGTTCCATGTGACGATGGGAAACTCTCATCCATTTAGGTAGTGCCAGGGTTGTTCACGCAGGTGAATCAGCAAGTGATGAATGGGTGTGCTGACATGCAACTGGCTTTGGGTGGTTGGAGAGGACTGGAAAACACTGGATCAAATCCTTGTCCTGTGGAGGAACTGGGAATTAATGTTCAGGTGAAGAAGTAAGGGCTGGGCAAAGGGAACTGCAGGGAGAGGATGCTCAGACTTCCCAGGGAAACCTTTTGGTCCCTGGTGAAGTGCTGTTAATCTTGGCCTCTCAGTCAACACATTTCTCCAGTGGAGGGCAGTGGAGTAAACGTAATGTCTCGTTCTGACTTGGCTCAGGAGCAGCAAAGGCGTTTTAGTGTAAATGGCAGGTTTGCTGGTTTGAGGATTTTCTTTCTTAATTTAAGCAGACCTGAAAGGCAGGCCCAAGTGCACAGTGCACATTTGTCAGAGCTTCAGGAGAGGTTATTTTGGCAGGAGCAAAATAATCCGTCTGCTGGGTTTGTTGGCCTGTGGAGTGTGGAAATTCTAAAAGAGCAATTGCTGAGGAGAAAGCAGTGCTTTAAATGGTCATTTTTTCTTCCATTGGGAGACTTGTCTGCAAAGACCCAAGAGGGTGGCATTTTCTTCTGTCCATGTCATGTAATTAATCACAGCAGGGTCATTTCACTCCCAGCTGTCTGCCTTTCTAATTATGGCATTGACTTAACCCGTTGCCATCGTATCTGAGCATCTCAGGTCATTAATGTATTTATTTTTGCATTATTCCTGCCTGAAATGTCATTATCCCATCCCATAAGCAGGAGGTCAGAATACAGAGTTAAAGGGATGAGTTCCACAGTGAAAGACTATAGCAGAGCAGGGATTTAAACCTGTGGTTTATGTTCATGTAGAGCAAGTGGAGCAACTTTCTGTGGTTCCACAGACTGATGTTTGAAATGTAGACATATCGCACCAACTCCCTTCCCAAATTGTTTCCTTAAACGTTCACAAATATTCCAGAGTAAATTAGTATGTTAAAAAATAAAGGGGGGTGGGGTGGAAGGGGGAAGGGGACAGGAGAAATTCAGAAGCTTGGAGCTAAACCTTTCCCAAAGGAAGACTTTTGGAAGGAAAGAAAGATGTGCCCAGTTTTCCTGCCTCACCCCAGTAACTTGGCTGCTGTTACTTGTTTTATACAGGCTGTGCCAGGGTCCTACTTGGATGGGCAGCCATATAGGAAACCCTGAAGCAGATTGATGGGAATGATCAAAAAATCAGGAGTCAAAGAGGATCTTTTTACTGTCTTGCTCTAATTTTCATCAGACTGAAGACCTTGTGTCAGTGTCTTTATCCAGCTCACTGAAGGTTCTGCCCTATTATGTCTTTTTTCATTGGCAGTGGGAAAAAAACATGATTTGGTTTTCTCCCTGGATTTCTGAGTAGTCAATGGGAAAGGCAGCAGTAGCTTGAGCTACACATATGAGACACAGAAAGGGTTACTTGCAAACCTGCTTCTGATAATCAGTGATGAGTTGCCTTTACTGGAGGCCAAGAGCACAGACTCACAGTTTGAAGAAAAGGTCACCAGCCTCACATTTATTTACTTTCCCATATTTTTAAGTGCAAGAATTCTTGTTGAAACACACGGATACACTATAAATTTATCTATAACTTAGACGTAGCCATCTTTGCTTTGGCCATTGTTTTGGACTGGGTTTGACAGATGAGGTACTTTGTGTTACCTCTACTCGTCTCAAGGGCTGTGATTAAGAAGAGGCTGAGAAAAGAAAACGTGGTAGGAAGTGAGATTTCCCAGCTAAGGTGAGAAAAGTTCTGTCCTCTTGTTTGTGTGGGCCTAATTTATACCCGTTTGTACTTTATCTAGCTGTGCTCTCAACCTGGAACAAAAATAACCAGAATGACAGGATGTGACTACACATCTGCCCCATGCAAAAAGTAGTGTAATTATGCATGTGAATTCTTAATGTTGAGAATGCAAGAAAGCAGCATGAAGAATTTTCTCATTGCATCCTGTTTCACTCAGCTAGATCACAGAATCACAGACTGGTTTGGGCTGGAAGGGACCCTAAAGATCATCTAGTTCCAACCCTCCTGCCACAGGCAAGGGCACCTTCCACTAGACCAGGTTGCTCAAAAACCCGTCCAGGTTGAGGCAGAGGTGATGAGCTCCAAGGACATGAGCAGTGCAGAGATCTGTCTTTGCATATAAGGAGTATTGCTTCTAAGAAGAGAAAAGATCCTATTCCTGACTGGGCAGTAGCCATAATTCAAGGGAGTCGAAAGCTCTTAAAATATCCCGAGCTATTTATGTCCATGTATACATAGAAGACCGTAGAAAGATGGTATTTATCTTTCAAAAGGCATTGTTTTAGTGCTGGCAGAAGCCCCTTTGTGCCCTGAAGTATGACATTTTGATAGTTCTTCTCATGCCAGTGTCAGCAGTGGAGCAGGATTTGACAATCCAAAGTGGAGGGAGTCAGTGGGCTTTTAATCTGAAGATATCGAAGAGTGCCAAAGCGAAGCAGCACGATGCAGGGATGTGCAAACTCTGAGACAGGATAACACTGGGACAACTGGAGGTTACCAACCTCTTCCTCTCCAAGAGGCTGATGTTGCTTCCTCTGTTCCCCATCTTGTGCTTTGGTGTGCTGAGGAAGCAGTAACGTCTTCAGCTCTGCTGCCAAAAGGTGGCAGAGCAAGACAAGTTAGCCTCTTTCCCAGCTGATCATGGTCTAATCCACCATTAGTCTTAACTGCTAAGTGTCCTTCCCTGGTAGAAAATGAATTTAAGTAATTCTCCAAATGCCTTGCACAGAAAATCACACTTTCCACTTGCTAGATTTTCCCAAATAAGCCACATGCAGCTTGGACACCAGGCCTTTATCATATTTCAGGGTATATGTCTGTAAAATAATATGACTGGTTTGGAACTTGGCACTTCGAATCTAGAACAACTGATCTTCTGCTTGCTTGGAGAAACCCTGGAGTGTCTGTCAGTTAAGATCACATTTATTATGTTTTTTCCAACTTCGACCTATTAAGTTTCCTTCCTAAATCTGGCTCTTGTTGCTCCTAGAATATTATTGGAAACTACTGTCTCTATGATCTCCAGAAGTAAGAGCCAAATTTTACTTGTAATATGTTTAAAAACCCCTTTCTCCTGAATCTGTTGAGCCATGCTCTGAAAATGAAAAAGATTCATGAGGTTTTTATCAGCTTTAGTACTTAATTCGGTGCAGAAAGCATACGTAGCATGTAGGGAAGAGGAAGCAACCTGTTCGTTTAGGCATTCTGCCATCCTCTGAAGATTTGTGGAAGGAGATAATGAACGGGTGTTGTAATGACATCAACCATAGAATCAACTAGGTTGGAAAAGACCTTTAAGATCAACAAGCCCAACCTTAACCTCAGGTCTGCCAAGTCTACCACTAAACCGTGTCACATCAAGCCAACCTCTGTCTATTTAATAGTCTGACAGGCTTTCAAGCATGAGAATAGAATTGAAAATGAGTTAGATGTACCCAGTCAGATGCTGGGGACCTACTTAGGAAGGGACAGAAATCTATATGGAGGGAGGTTGTCTTGTTTTCATTTAAAAGAATGGCATTAAGGAGACTTGTTACCCTGCTGAAACATCGATCTGGATCATGTCTGGTCACCACAAGGAGACCAAAGGCTTTTGTAGTGTCTTTGTGCTCTGCTGACTTCCTCGCTGTACAAGTTTGGGAGGGAAACACAAGTGATGCTTTGTTGCTGTTGACAGCCCTCCCCAGGCTCTTGACAGGAGGCTGCTTTCCCTTCCAGGTTCCCAGGGGCTTTCCAAACATTCAGCTCCTTGCGGGAGACGTTCCCAGAGGTCTCTGGGTACTGTTACTGTGCGGACAGCCTGGGGAGGGAGTTGGCAGGCACTGGTAAGTACCCTCCAGCATCTGATCCTTTAACTTGAGTGGCTTTGAATTCCCAAGGGAAAGGACAAATAACAAGTATCAGTTGTCAGATTCTTTGCCACTTCAGTTTCATTCTTACAAGGAATAAGACCACTGTGACCACAGGAAAGGCTGGAGCACCCTAATGAAATCCCATCCTTAGGATCAATGCCTCATTCAGCAAGTGGAGTTGCTGCATGGGAGCTAATCCTGTCCTTTTTGAGATGGTGGATTAGGATTTCTGAATGTCCAACCTCTGCCCACACTAGAAAGCTGTGTCCTATTCAGTAAGTCCAGTTAGCAAATGCAGGGGAGTATAAAGGGCCTGGAGACTGAACAGTTTTCTTCTTGCTCAGATAGAATCATAGAATGGTTTGGGTTGGAAGGGATCTTTAAAGATCATCTAGTCATAATGCCATGGACAGGGACATCAGATGGTCCTTCCTTTGCTCTCACAGCCCCAGGGTATCTTTTAGGCATGCTAATAATGATGGGACACCTTGCAAGAATTAATGGTTTTTCCAAGAAGGAGGAATGAGGAGGTCGAGGACTTCCAGCTCCTCTTCCTGAGATACCATGGTTTTAAAACTTGGAAAATGCAAAGCATGATCGCTTAAAATTTAGGTGGTAGGTGAGAACTTCAACATTCAATTCCCACAAGGGTGAGAAGTTCTCAAAACGTTTATGCATTCAGGGCAACTACCGCAGATGTGGGATTTTTGGTATGCGACCAAAATGATTGGGAATTTCTTTTTTTGGTAGCATCAGTTTCCAAAATTCCATCAATTACTCCATTGCAGACTGAACCTAACAAAACCACAGCACAGTGCCAGTCACAGGGTGTTCCTCCTGCTTGTTTTGATAGACATCAAGGTGTAAAGTGGGCATTCAGCAGTGGGCTGCATGGTGCAGTGTAAGTTCATATTTGGCCTGTTTAGATGTCTAGTTTTCTCTTTCCTGATAGGTTTGCTGCTCTCACGTAAAGCAGGTGACTTCTCTCTGTCTGAAACCAGGCTCTATGCTAAAGTCTCTCTTTCCCAGGCCTGGAACTGCTGCTCAATGAGGTTTACGACACAGTTTTCTCTGCGCTGGAGCCTGCCCGCACGTTCACAGAGAGCAGCTTGTACCGGATCCTGCAGCGGCGGTTTCTGGGGGTGCAGCTCGCTACCTCTGGCAAGTTTAGATGTAAGTAGCACCCAGGCGATGCCCTGTAAAGAAAGTGGCAGTTTTGGCACTTACGTGTGGCAGCTGCCCTTGGAAGAGTTGCTTTAGGGGGCTCCTGCACTACAAGCATGTGATATCAGTGTTTCAGAGCAAGAATCAAGACCCCTGAATTGCATCTGGCTGTAACCTTTGTATTGTATATTCTTACCAGGAGATTGTACCTGGCCTCTGATCAGCACTTTCCCATACACTTGAAGTTCCCATTAGTTGAAATCCCACGAATTCCCAGCATCACTTGCCCTGAGATTATAGAGATGGATCTGGTTATTTATTAAATGAAAAACCTGAGAAAATGCTGCCTAATTTATGTTGGAACACCCAGAGGTAGGAAGGATCTTCCACTGAGAAAAACACACTCAATCCCCAGAAGGCTGCACGAAGAGTTTATAGTGCTTTAGCCAGCAACGCTGGACTTCTGGAGCTGCCCTTGGGTCTATTCCCTCCCTGGTCGGGGCAGGTAACTGGGGAGTTTCTATGGGACAATGAACTCTGTGTGACAGGAGGTCGGGTACCTCCTTCTTCTGCACCAGAGGCCAAGAGAATGCCTTGGCTGGGGAGAGTTTGAGCCCTGTGGTGTGATCCTTCATCCTCCCATCCAAATTCCTCTGACATTGCTGCCTGGCCCTCTCTAGGGAGTTGCATGACCAGAGGTATTAAGTAGATACCGATGCAAGTCTTCCAGCCACACAGTCACAGGGGTTTTCTTGTTCTGGGACAATCTGGAAAGCATCTCCCTGCTTCCCTGCTAAGTGCTATTGAGTAAGCTCTGACTATAGCTGGGGATGCCAGCAAAGGTGAAGCTGTAACAGCCACAAGATGGAGATGTGACCACGTTTGTCAGCCGCCGAGGGGGTGACTTAACCACTGCCACCTGTAGCCACACGCATTAGGCTTCCTTGTTGTGAGGTTTCCTTGGTGATCAGGTTGCTCTGATGTGATGCTCTTAGTGCCTCAAGCTGGTAGCTGAATGTAGCTGGAAAGCTCTTGAAGGTGACAAACGTTTAGGTTTTTGGACTGCAGGTTCATATAAACAAGAAAGATTTCTGTTGCAGTATTGGAGAAAATTTGCTTTATGGAGTTTTGGCTTCTCTGCCATGAAGGGCAGTTTGACAGGAATAGGGTCTTCAAATCCCTGAAATTGGGTGGTCCCAGACAAAATCTCCCCAGCCAAGTGCAGATCCTTCTGCAGGAGCAGTGCCTCATTCTCTTCAGAAACATTGGTGTTTGCCTTCATCTCAGTCTCTCAAGCTGCACATCTATCTCTGCTGACCAGCACTGCGTTTGCATTAGGGGACAGAGCTCACCCAGCCTCCCACAAGGCTCTCTGAGAGAGATGCTGCTGCTCTGCCTGCCACTATGGCTGAAAAATGTGTTGAGGCTTTATTTTCTGTTTAGTTTTCAGAACAGAACACCTACAGTAGAAAACACTGGGTCCAATTGTCCAGGGGAAAAAAGGATGGAGAATTTGCATTTGGGGCTGGCAAGTGCCACTGAAAATAGGCAGGAAATTAAAGTTGTTTTCCTATTTTTTCTCTCCCAAATAGGCAAATGATGGGATCAAGCAGAGATGGGTCTGAAACTTCAGCATTCAGAAGCGTTCCCTCCTTATCACATCCTGTTTTCCTTTCAGGCCCCTCAAAGTGTGAGGCAGAGCGGTACACAGCCCTGCGCTACCAGCACGTCTATGTGCCGTCGTGTGATGCTGATGGGGGCTACACGCCAGTGCAGTGTCAGCAGGGAGGACAGTGCTGGTGTGCTGACACCAAAGGACAAGAGATCCAGGGCACAAAGAGACGAGGACAGCCCCCTGCCTGTGGTACGTGTGAGGTCTGGAAAAGTGAGCTCATCTCCTGATGGCTTTAGAAAGAAACTCAAAGGACCAGTCCCCTTCTCAGCTCTGGTGTTCAAAAACTGACATATGAAAACCTCCCTGGGGTTAAAAGCCACATTCTAACAAATTATTAAATATCACATTAATTTTCCTTTATGACCTTTTAGTTTTGCATACTGCAAGGCTTTTCTTTGCAGCTGTGACATCTGCCTCTTGCGTCCAGGAGGTGGGGTGTTAGGTCGGAATATCTGGGATGACCCAGTGATGGTGGTTTTAGGTTTTAGCTCTGTCCTTTGGTGAAATGCTATGGAATTTCTAAGGCATCTCTCATCCTGAGCATTTTTTTCCTTGTCTCTGACACTGCATATTTGGCCATCAAAATTGTTAAATCCAGTAAAAAAACAAGCCCCCAGACAGTTCAAAAAAGGTGTACGGGTTGGGGCTTTGAGAGATCTCATGAAGAATACACCATCAAATCAGTGCACCTAATGGAAATGACAGCAGAAATGTCCAAGGGCCAGAGGGGAGGAGGAAAGCTAAAAACCTTCACTCTGAAGTGCTTACCTAAATCTTCAGGATTGCGCTGGAGGGCTGGGGCAGAGGGTCTTAACACAGGGGCTGCCTTTGGGGAACATAATTGCTCTGTCTGTGAGACGCAGTCTTACCATGCAGCTAGAGGAGGAGGAACCCACTGTGGGTGTCATGCTCCAAGTCACTCGGAGTGCTCTGAAGAGGCTTACTGTGAAATGAGAACGTTAGCATGCCTCCGAGGCTGATCACCAAGGGTATTGCGAGAGAACCTCCGAGGGGCCTCGCCGTATGTTGGGATGGGTTGTTTTCTCTTCGAATGTGCTTTGCTGAGCCCTCCTGATGATTTTCTTGGTGTGGGGGGGAGCAATGACTTGGGGCTGATTGTAGCTTTTATTGGCGGACTCAGGAAAGTTAAGCAGGGAAACATTTCTGCAGAGGTTTTGCAGACTGGCTCCTGAGAAGGCTGTTTCATGGAGCTATAGCTGCAGTCTGTACAGACAGCTCCCTGCCATGTGCGTGTCTCCAGGTCTGCTGCTTTACTTCTCTTTAATATCTCTGGCTCTCACAGTCAGCAGCGTGAAAACTGGAGGAGGAGGAGGTATAGGTGTGGGTAGCACGCTGGGTACTCGCATGGCCTGAGGCATCAGGCAATCCTGAGAGGGACGTGTCTCTTTTCAGACCTTTTACAGTAAATTTACCCCAGCAGTGCTTTTCTGTTTATTCCTTCTCCCTATGCTTTGATTTGATTCAACAGTGGGTAGGAGGGGAGAGCATTTAAAGACCGTGATCCTACATTTGCTTCGTATTAGTCTACTTGTGGGATTGTGGCTTACCCTAACTTATTGGTCCCCAGAGGAATGTTCTTCATCCCTCTTACCAAGAGCTGGAAACAGAAGGGGCCTATCCTACAGAAAATGCCTTTACAAAGGAACCACTGTGAGGCACCCTGAGCCCCAGCCAGGAACCCTAGAGCAGGACAAGGGTGCAAAAGGAGGAGTGAGGAAGGTGCTGATTATAGAGTCTCAGATTTACCTGCTGATCTATTTTAACGGCTTTCAAGATTTCCTGCTTTTATCCTTACTGTTAACAGGATTTGTGACTGCCTTATCATATTGACTAAACGTGGAGTAAATGGGGGTGACGTGGGTGAGCCCAAGGGAGGCCAAGGACCGCGGTGGTGCTTAGGGAGAAAGCGTGAGAACCATGGGAAGTGCATATAGCTTCCATATATCCCCCTGCAGGAAGGCAAGGCCTCAAACTGGAGGCTTGAATCCAGATCGTTGTGTTCAGCACATCATCTTCCAGGCATTTGCTTAAATGCCCTTTAACCTTTTATCCCTCCAAGCATCCTCTGGCAATACACTTCATGGTCATAATTATGTGCTCTACCTCTGACCTATTCCAATTCCTATAATGTGAGAAATACCTAATAACAATTGTCTATTCTGAATGATGTGAAGAATCCTGTTTATTAAAACCCGTTAGATTATTTGTTTGGTCCAAGCTGAACAGTCTCTCCTACTGGAAAAGTTGTTCTGTCCTCAAAATATTTTTGCATCTCTTTTCCATAATTCTCCCATTTTTCAAGGAAACCGTGTGACACGTGATTCAGGCTGCTGCCTGCGTTCTGGAGAGGAGTCAGTGCCCCTAACCAGTCATGTCTGGTTCTCAGTGCCTTTATATCTACCAAGTCTTTCCTTTTTTGATGTCTTTTGAGCCTTCAGCTGACATTTTCAGATGTTCTTCTTCAGCGATGTGTTCAGTCCTAACTTGCAGGCATTACTATGATGTGTGAACATACAGATGGGCTGGATGCAGGTATGCTGATGGCATAGCTTGGGCTAGAATATGAGTGGTACTGTTGGTACCCTCAGTACCCTGGCGTTTGACTGTTTCTGTTGAAACTGTGTTTTTTTCCTGTTAGCACTCATTTCTAAATGCCACCTGGTTCTTAGCACTCCATTACTGCTAAATTCAATGATTTGTTTTGAAACCTCTTGTAATGAACACTTCCTGTAATGAAACTTAAGACCTAGGTAGGAAGCTTCCATAAGTTCCTCATTAGTGGGCACTGATTAAAATAGCTTCCTGTTTTTCTGCAGTGAATTTCTCTTTCTGAGGTTCACATGTTGAACCTGGGTCATCAGAGGTTTTCATTAGAAGCAGGCATCCTACCAGAGAGTTAAAGTATTTGGAGAAGACTTTACTTATTCTTTCAGCCACAGGAACAGGAATGAGGATTTACACTGGGCAACAATAGAACCAGACAAAGGCTGCAGAGCAGACAACTCAGACACGGTGAAGGAATATTTCCTTATATTTTCTGTCTTGACTGGAGAATTTTGTTTATAGACCATATTCAGCAACAGTTCAGATTTGCTTATCAATGTGCAGGATGCATAGTTGAGGAACTAGAGACAAGTTAAATTACACTTTTATGTGGTTTCTGCCACATAAAGACTGCTTGAAAGATGGCCACAGAGTTACAGGGCTTGGAGGTTCTAATATCTGAAGGGAGCCTACAAGGATGCCAGAGAGGGGCTCTTCATCAGGGACTGTAGCGATAGGACAAGGAGTGATGGGTTTAAACTGAAACAGGGGAAGTTTAGGTTAGATCTAAGGAAGAAGTTCTTTACAGTGAGGGTGGTGAGGCACTGGAACGGGTTGCCTGAAGAAGTGGTAAATGCTCCATCCCTGGCAGTGTTCAAGGCCAGGTTGGACAGAGCCTTGGGCGACACTGTCTAAGTGTGAGGTGTCCCTGCTCGTGGCAGGGGGTTGGAACTGGATGAACTTAAGGTCTTTTCCAACCCAAACCATTCTATGATTCTATGAGAATGTGCATTTATATTATTTCTTTTCAAAATCTTTGTCTAGGTGAAGAACAAGTGTGCATCTCTGAGAGGCGACGGGCCCTGTCGAGGATCTTCTATGGCCCTGCTGGCTACTTCAGTCAGCCCAATTTGTTTTCTACACCAGATAAGCAGTCAGAAGAAATATCTGGGTTCTCAAGACCCTGCCCTCCCTCCTTCAAGGAGCTGTTTCTGGACTCTGGATTGTCATTGCCCATTGCAAAAAGCCCGTACGTCAGCCAGATTCCTGAGCTAGAAACCACCCTTAGTGAAGCCATCACGGGGATGTTCCCATCAAGGGAACTGGCTCAAGTGGCACTGCAGTCTACCACCAATCCAAAGCGTTTCCAAGAAAACCTCTTTGGAGGAAGGTTCTTGAAGAATTTGATTCAGTTTAACTTCACAGGGGCACTTGGCACTAGTGGGAAGTACAACATTGGCCAGTTTTTCCCAGAGGAAGATGTGGCAGAGAGGGATAACGGCCAAAGCCTTCCAGAATCAGCTGAGGCGTTTTCATTGGAGGTATCAAAGGGGAGCTCCATTTTGAGTAAACCTCTTGTAGGCAGCTTTGGCCGCACAGTAGTTCTACAGGACAACCAGAATATGATGAAATTCCTTTCCTCTGTTCTGGAACTGCCAGAGTTTTTCACTTTTCTTCAACAAATGATTTCTGTCCCCAGAAGCGTTGCTGAAGATTTAGGTGAAGTAGTGAAACTTGCACTGGGGTCTGAAGACTGTAGCGAGGAGCCAAGGGACCTGTTTGTTCCAACATGCACCAAGGAGGGGAGGTATGAGGAAATTCAGTGCTATGCAGGAGAGTGCTGGTGTTTGGACACTTCAGGTAAGGAAATTCCAGGCTCAAGATCTCAAGGCAAACGTCCAAGGTGTCCCACTGATTGTGAAAAGCAAAGGAGAAACCTGCAAAACTTGAAGCAAAGCCTGCCTGCGGGATCGGATCTCTTTATTCCCTCTTGTACCGAGGATGGAGACTTTCTTCCACTCCAGTGTTATGGGACGAATTGCTTCTGTGTTGATTTGAATGGCAAGACTATTCCAGGAGTAAGGGGAAAAGCTGGAAAGACAATGCAGTGTAAGTCCTAGGGACTGGGAATTAAAAGATGCTTCCTATTGTGGTGGGATTTCACCATTCTTTCTTCATAACTGATTTTACCTGGAGATGTATGGGTGACGTATGGAAGCAATATTGTCCCCTAAGAAGGGCATAAGCAAGTCAGCCCTGCAGTTGCAGGGGAATAGTGGAAAATACAGTGTATGTAAACCTTGATATCCAAAGTCTTAAGGATGGTTCCTTCTTCTTTCAGTGCATAGGGTAGGCACTCTCAAAGCAGAGGAGCCTGAGGTGTTGCCTTGTAAATGAGCATGTCATTGGCATATGTATCCACCTAAGTGCATAGCGAGTGTGTATAACATCCATGGTGCTCATGAGACTGAATGTGACCCACACTGGGTGAAAAAGCCCTTTTACTTGTAGGACCAAGTCACCTGGGCATGGTCACTGACTCATCCTTGTCCTGAGAACTGAAGAGCTTCAGTGCCTTAAACCATAACTCTTTTTTAGTCATTTAGGTCAAGAATATATCCTCAACTTAGTACGATGTCACAGGAGCCCAAACACAGGAGAGGGATTCAAAGGCTAATCAGTTCTCATAAAGGTCATGCAGTCAGGCCAGAGAAGTGAGTTGAAAATGACTTGTTAGACATCAAGTTGGCATCACAACTTGCTTACAGACTGTGAATTGCCTTTTCTTGCCCTTCTATTACTGTAATACAAAGGAAGAAAGAAGGACATAGGCTGGATATATTTGTCTTTCAAGTTTCTGTGAACTGAAAATGGCAAATGAACAAGGAGAACAGACCAAGAGAAGAGCCTGCTTCTTGTTTTGGAAGGAATAGAAGAGTATCCAGCAGATGACAATGGTACAGAGCGAAGGAGCTCCTTTGAGTACCAGTTTGCAGACTTAGTGGGGAGTTTATCACAATGATCTCAATTGGTAGGGGATTTATATCTAGCAGCCCATCTGTAGTGCAATCGAAAGTAAACAGGTTCATAATTCTCTGGTGCCAAAAAGGAGATCAGCTTCTGTGTTTTGCTAGCTTTGTAGAGCTCCTTGGTGGCAAAATGCAATTTGGCTCTGGAGATGGCAGAAAAGGCTTTGGAAACAAACTCATTCCGGCATTTTGAAGGGATGGTGTTTTTATAGTCAGCTGCAATACTCAGTAGGGAATAGGAAGAGAAGACAACAGAATCTGAAAATTCCGGTTAGGTCCAAGGGGAAATAAAATCAGTATCATCCTACAATTCAAACTGTTGCTTTTGCAGAGATTGTTGAATAAAAAGTAATTAGTGGATTACGAAGCGTATCTGAAAATAACTTGTGCGTGTGAACAAATTCAGGAAGGCATTTAGTGGCATAGAGCAACTATCTCCCCCCAGTAGGAACTGCAGGCACCTAAAATGCTCAAATATTTTTATATGCATCTTTCAGTGCTCACATGCCTTGGGAAATCTTACCCTGGTTCATCAAGGATGCTTGATAGCATTAGCCTTCTTAGTAACAGACTAGAAACGTGGTTGTTAGTACTGGGATAAGTGACCAAGTTTTAGTGTTTATAGTACTAAGGGGGCAGGTGGTACTGTATATCTTCAGTGCACTCATAAGATGTGCTATGTGTGTTTTTCCTTTCCCCAGGCCCAAGTGCTTGCCAAGTAACAGCTGGTGAGGAGTTTCTAAAGGCTGTGAGGCTCCTGTTGTCAGATCCCAGTGCTCTGCCTCAGCCCTACAGCGCTTACCTCCCTCAGTGTGATGCTGAGGGTGCCTGGAGGCAAGTGCAGTGCAGTGGTCCTCCTGAGCAAGCCTTTGAGTGGTACGATAGGTGGATTGCAGAGAACAATGAAGGCAAAAGCTTGCCCGTTGCTGATCTACTGAGCATCATAACTGGATATAAAGAGGCATCTTCCAAAGGCTTCTCAGCTTTTGTTAAAGCTTTGTATGAGGCTGGGCACCAGAATATCTTCCCAGCCTTCACCACGTATTCCTCCTTCACTGAGCTCCCACCTGAAGTGCTGGAAGGAAACTTGACCTATGCATCTGAGAACATTTTACTGGATCCATATATATTCTGGCAGCTTCTGGATGAGCAGCTGACCTATTACCCAGGGCCCTATACTGATTTCAGTGCTCCATTAAGCCACTTTGAACTTCGTGATTGTTGGTGTGTTGATAGCAAAGGAGAAATGCTGCAAGGAACAAAGGCAGATGTGAACCAGGTCCCAGCATGTAAGTAGCAGAATTTCTGGCACATAAGTAGCAGTGTTTCTGGTCTTTGCTTTTATGGCACAAGAAGAAAGTCCTTTCAATTGCTGTGAAGTAGGATACTTGTCAGAAAGATCATCAATATTGCTATTGCCGCTGGCCACCAGAGGTGGGGTTACTTATTTTGGATGAATAAGTGGTCTCTCAGCTTCGGGAATAAGGAGGAATAAAGTCCCATATCAAGTTCGTGTAGACTTTGTAATTTGGACAGATGATAATGCTTTTGAAGAAGATATTTATCCAGATGTCAAAGGACATTTTAAAGTTAGAAACAGTGCATGAAGAGTTCTATGGAAAATTCAGGACTACTCTGTGATGTAAATGGCTTTCAAGTCTGACTTTCATTATGCATTTCAAAATATAATGCATATTAGTGAGTGCAGAAGGAAATGGAAGATGCTAATTAAAAGACCAGTTAGTTTTCACATGCAAATCTTTACTGGATTTAGATGAAAAGCATTAATATACCCTTTGGTCCTATAGGTCCTGGTGTATGTGAAAGTGTTAAGCAAGAAGCCATGAAATTTATGGAAGAGGCAGAGCAGCTCATCCTGGCATCAAACCGTTCCCACTTTGCTTTCGGAGAGAGCTTTCTGCTGGCAAAGGGAATACAGCTCACAGACAGGGACCTCCTACGTTCTGTTCAACCCTACAAGTCAGAGGTGGTGGTCTCTGAGAAGCTGTTATCGGGCAGTGACTCTGCTCTCCAGCTGGCTGCACAGTCAGGTAGGGGGAAGAGAGACGAGAGCTTAATTAGATGGATTAATGCCCAGAATGTGTGCAAGACCACTCTGTGTCAAATGGAATTGTGCTGAAAAACAGGTGCAACTCAGCAGATATAATTAATCAGTGTAATTAACCTGCCAACCCAAGAGCTGATTTCAGCTGCCTTATATATATGACATGATGAATATATACGATCTGGACACTTACCAGCCTTTATGTCCTTGCATGCTTGTTAATTTGCCTTCTGAAGTGCAGGGAACATACAGGTGTTTGCAAACATGCATTTAAAATACCTCGTATTGGCCACTAACAGCTTTCTTTTACTTACCTTTTACAGTCTTGCATTTCTACTGGAGGAATCGCTTTAGTTCAAAAGGTTCTGCTGGGGAAGCAACTCAGCTGGGATTTCTTCCTTACATCCCACAGTGTGATGGCTTGGGGAACTGGGAGCCAACGCAGTGCTATGAGAGCACAGGTGAATGATTGCTAACAAGGTGCTTTGAACAAAGAAAAGCTAAGCAGAGTTCTAATACAACACATGGAAAACCTGTATTCTTGTAGCCAAACTAGAGAGGGGTGAAGTGGATGGAAAATTGACTGGATTGAGGGACTTAAGTGGCAGCATATTGGGGCTCAAAAATCAGTCAGTGTTCAGTTGCTTGGTGCTAGTAGTGTTCCTTGGGGTCGGTTCAGGGGCTGGTATTGCTTAATGCCTTCATTAGTGACCAGGATGATGAGATGGAGTGCACTCTCAGCAAGTCTGTGGGTGATATGCTGCAGGATCGGGATGCAATGAAAGAGTCTTACCCGAACTGCTACATTTCCATTCTCACCACTGCTCTCAGGTGTGGTATGCTTATCTCTGGATATCAGAGTGAACTGTGACTTAGATTTACTGACCACTTTCTGTAGCACAGCAGAGGATGAAAATCCTCCCAAAGCAGTACAGTATCTAAAATAAAGCTGCTTTTCTTCCCTGGCCAGGTCATTGCTGGTGTGTGGATGAGAGAGGACGCTATGTCATGGATTCCTTGGTGTCACGCTCAGCAGAACTTCCTAAATGTCAGTTGTTCTTTCTAAATATTTATTCTTACCTGTTTTAATGTTTATTGGCAATTCTAATATGATATGCCTGCATGAAGCAGTGCTGGTTTCTAACCACTGCAAGAAAAGAAGAACAAATTTTATGTTTTATGGGTGTTTTCTCTCTTACAGGCCAGACATCATGTCAGCGCTCTCGAACCAATGCCTTAATTTCCAGCTGGAGACAGAGCAGTTCAAATCTGGATGCCCCTACAGCTGATCTGTTTGTCCCCTACTGTCTTGAGGTGATTTAACCTGACTGAGGGAGGAAGAAATAAAGCCTCCCTGGTTTTGCTTACACCAGGCCAAAGGCCCACACAGTTTCAGTCTATGCCCCTTAAGCATCACTTAGTGCATTCCTATTAACCTGAAAGAAAAGGATAAATCAAAGCTAACAACAGGCATTGCTCTACATAAGGCAGAATTTAAATAGCTTTGAGATGGTGACTGGACATAGAAAGCTCTGTCCCTGCCTGCATTTCCCTCCTACAGGTTGGCTCTGCCTAGTCCTTTTGTAGGGCTAAGCTTAAAAGGCACAACTTAACTGATTGACGTTCGGGGAGCTCTTTCTTCCTGAGCTGTGAGAGAATGTCAGGATGAAAGGGATTTGAATGCAAGTATCCCAAAATAGGGTCTGTGTGCATTACATTAGGTAGATTGAATTTTAATATTATGTGTTTCATAGAATCATAGAATCATAGAATGGTTTGGGTTGGAAAGGACCATAAGATCATCTAGTTCCAACCCCCCTGCCATGAGCAGGGACACCATACACTAAACTATGTCACCCAAGGCTCTGTCCAGCCTGGCCTTGAACACCTCCAGCAATGGAGCATTCACAACTTCCTTGGGCAACCTATTCCAGTGCCTATTCCAGTTTTATTTCAACATGTTGTACTGATGGAAAAATAGAATCAAATATTTTAACCAACTTTTGGGGTATCCATTTTGGCATGTCTGTATTAATATGCATTGTTCTGCAATGACATGTAATTGTTTCTTTGTAGACAGGAGAATATGCTGTGCTACAGAGATCCAACATAGATATTTGGTGTGTAGATCCTGCGTCAGGAGAAGTATTTCAGCGTGGCACCAAAGATTTGGATGGCAATCCAGAGTGTGAGTAATGCTTTACCCACAGCCTGTGACACTAGTAGCAATGCCTATTGCTTTATAGCATAAGTGCTTTTCAGAATGATGCCACAGAGGGCTTACAGTTTAATTCCTCAGTGGTACGGTACATACGAGAACATCAACATTGAAAGGTTATCTCAGAATAGTTATCCTTTATTGACATCAGAAATAAATCAGTGAAACAAAGTGATGAATAGGCTTCTATGCATTATTTTTACCTTCCATTTCATACCACCATAGAAAATTCTTTGGGCTTGTGGCTGAGTTTTCCAAGGCAGTGAATCCTGAACTGTGGGAACTGGGCCATGTGCAGTCAGCATTTTACATGGTGCATAACTGCTCCATGGAATGCAATTAGATCTATAATACCTTTTTATGGTCTTCAAATAAAGACAGTGAAGTTTTGAAGTTTTATAGAAGGTGGTTGATCCAGAAAGTTGAAGAATCTCTTCTTAAGCTGAAGTATCCCTTCCTGTAGGAATTAAGATGCCCTATTGGCTCTGCTCTTCTGAACAGTACAGCCAGCCCCAGAGCCTACAGTGCTCCTGTGCTTGTTTCTTCAGTTCTTTAGTGATTTTCTGCTGCCATCTCCCAGAGGAAATATGGTAGAGTTGTCTGCTGGCTTCAGACAGACCTTCTCCCAGAGCATCTGTAACAGTAGATAGTTACTCAGGAGAGGTTGGTGAGTTAGATAGTACTTTCATGTGAGCCAGCAAATCTGCTTTCTTCTTCTTACATACGAGTTAATGATAGAAGTCCATGAGGACATGCAACAGGGGTAAGTAACTGCATGTTCATTGAGGAATTAGTTGTGTAATGGTTTGTTACACAGATTTACAAGCTTATTCTAACACTTGCAGATGAATAAAATTAGTAAGAACCAACTTTGTCCCAAGTTTGGATTGAACTTTTTGGATCTTTTTGTCAGGGGGTGATTCTGCACACTCATGTCCCTGTTTTGCTTGTGAGAGACCACAAATATTACTGCTCTGTGGTTGGGTATTTTTTCCAGATTTGAAGGTATGAAGCTGGGACATTTTGGTTATTTTAAAATATAAATGTTCATATTATTACATTTAAAATGAACTTGATCAAAAGCTCTTATTAAAAAACCATTCACTTGTTTTTTTTATATTTTATTTTAAAGATCAGCATCTAAAGGATACACCATTGAATTTATGGCAAAAAAAGGATGTAAATGCAATATAAATATAAATAT